>NW_026611083.1:62500-165000 GCF_029633865.1 Lampris incognitus
AGTATGCCGATTATTTTGTTTATGCCCCATAGCCAGTGTCGCCGCTAGCTAGCTAAGTGCATTTAGCATCCAGTGCTAGTGTGTTAGCTAGCCGACTAGAGTTGTGGAGGCTAGTCAGAAGTCATCGGGCTGCGCTGGACGGTGATCTAACTAGGGGAGCCGCTCTGCTCCATTCCTGGGACCTGTCTGCTATCCAAAGAGGACTCGCTTCATCTGCTCTATCTTCGCCAGGGTTGTTTGAACATTGCAACCTTTGGCCATTTGCTACCGGGGAGCCGACACATGCCAGCTGCTAGGCTAGCACTACGCCTTCCATCCTCTGGACTGCACACAGCCTCCCGGTCGAGTAACCCGAAAATTTCATTTATACTCACACACACACGCACACTTTTATCTCGTCGCCTGGGCATCGTAGCGGTGGCTGCCTTGCCCTCCGCTCAGAGAGCTGCTTTAATGTGCACCAACGGGCCCCAACGGAAAGTGCTGGGTATTTGTGTGTTCTTTTGATACTTTCTTCCTGTTTATTGTGACCGCTTGTACGAATTACTAACCCTGTGTAATTTCAATTAATGTTTATTTAATCAGCAATACTACACTCGTGTGGTACTCTCTCTCTCATTATTATCAAATAAATCCTATTATTATTAATTATATTTCGGGTGTATTGGCAGCTCATTTTCCGCATATGCAAAGCCTAGGTTACTTATAGAGTGCTGGTAATAAGCTTGTGCAGTAATTCAGTACACAGCAGAGTTATAAGATCTGCATTGACCACATGTTTGTTTCATTCTGGGAAGATATACCATTCACCAGCCTTAGCTAAGTGTAGTATTTTCACAGTGGAGGCACCGCGCTACTAAATTGATTATTATCTTGGTTAATTATTTCTATTATCAATTATCACTAATATTGTCATTAGTGACACTAGCCTACTAGTACACAGGAGGTTCAGCCAGCTCACCATTCCACCGCTGAGAACTCAGGATCCTGTTGCGCTATTGATTTGTATTGTAACACTTTAGTAACTGGTAGCATTAGGCTTTTGTCTTGTTTAAATGTGCTTGGCGTTGCCCGCCAGTGAAAAAGGGGTTACAAATAGCTTTACACTAGTCCAACTCACCGAGCTGGGGGCGACGTCCCTCTTTGTCGGAGTCCGTCGTAAAAAGAGAGAGTGAACCACAGCTCCGCCTCTAAATACGTCACTGGGAAATATGACACCACCTCCGGTGGGTGTGTGCTTTCCCCCGGGACAGACGTTCCCTAACCATGCCGTTGTCCCGGGAAAATGGACCCGCCCATCTGTTGGATCGCCAGGTCTTTCTCCGGAAACACCGGATGACGACCCAGTCGCCGGGGAGGTAGGAATGGAGAACCTTCTCAGCTGGGGTGGGGAGAGCAGCTGCCACCTGTTTGGGAGACTTGGGAGAGAGCAGAGGAGAGATTACAGCAGTGCTGTAGCATAGCATGCTCGTAAAGAGCGGTTTGGGGAAGAGCTCCCGGCGCAGGGCCCGTTCCCATGGTCGGAGGCCGTCCCATGACAATCTCAAAAGGACTAAGCCCTGCTCTGGAGTGTCTTTGTCGCACGCGCATGTACATAAGTACCAGAAGACGTAAGAAACTGTCTCTGTTGCCAGAGAGCACCAAAGTCCACGCCGAAAGCGTAGCGTGAATCCGTGTAGATGGTGACAGACCAGCCAGCTGCCAGCTCGCAGGCCGCAGAGAGGGCTGTGAGTTCAGCAGCCTGTGCAGAGAGGTGAGAGGGCAACGAGCTGCAATTAAGGCAAGCGGAGGCAGAGCAAACGACCCAACCAACCTGACATTGGCCGGTGGTAAGACAGCGGGAAGCCGACCCATCCACAAAAAGGACAACGTCAGGGTTGGCAAGAGGAGTGGAGCTGAGATCAGGCTGAGGTGAACAAACAGCAGAGACAGCTGCAACGCAGTCGTGTGGTTCACCATCGTCTGGTGAGGGAAGAAGGGTGGCGGGGTTAAGGACAGTGCAACGTTTGACAGTGATGGTGGGCATGTCAAGGAGCAAAGTGTTGTAATGTAGCCACCGGGCTGCGGACAGCTGTGACCTTTTCTGTTCAAGTAGGAGGAGCGGGACCGCATGGGGAACCAGGAGAGTAACGTCGGAGTACCCCACGATGTCTCGCGAGGCCATCACAGCCTTTTCAGCAGCAGCGACGGCTCGAAGGCAGCGAGGCAAGCCAGCCGCTACCGGGTCAAGTTTGGCGGAGAAGTAAGCCACAGGGCGCAGCTTGCAGTCCCCCATGAGACTGACTGCAAGAGGACGGAGATCATGCAGCCGTTGCGCTCATCCACAGTTTGAGTGAATGCTTGAGCGGGCTCCGGATAGCCAAGAGTTGGTGCGATTTGGAGCTGGACTTTCAGTCCCTCAAAGGCTTTAGTTGCCTCTGGGGTCCACAAGAGGACCTGTGAGGCGGGTGCATGAGAGTCAATGAGGGCCCGAAGGGGTTTGTCAAAGGTTGCAAATGCCGGAACGAACAAGCGACACAGTAGGAAGCCATGCCTAAGAACAGGGTATCTGCAGGTTTCACTAAGTTAATTTTAAGACTTTATAAGACCTTTTTAATGCCACTTGGAACGGAATTTAAGACCAAGATCTACAACAAAATATATACATATGGTTGGTAAGCCCTAACGCCCAAAAGCTGAATATTTAAATATTTGATTCGCGCGAGTGCAGTTTTATCGAAATGGTTAAACAAATGTATGTTTTGTGACACGCTGATGTTGTAACCGCATTTCTTGACGTTCAGACCGAATATTTAAAGATTTGATTCGCGGAATTTCGCGCGATTGCAAACAGATAAGCTGAAGTCCTCCTCCATGTTGAAAAAGCTGCCAGAAACTACATGCTGCTGTGACTGGTTGATTCGCTGTGAGCATTTGATGACAAAACAACGAATCACAGCAGAGCGCGCAGCGGAGGTCCCTCCCCCCTCCATCCGGCCGATCAATTCTAGCATCAACTTTTCTTCTTCTTCTCTCGGCTGCTATTTTGTCATGACTTAGTTAGCATTTGTCCACCAAATTCTGTATAGGCTATACCATTTAGCAATTAACCGCTCAGTAAAACCAACATCGGTATTCTTTTCGATAACTAGTTACATTAATATTACCTACAACCGTGAGTTGCAGGTAATATTGCCATGGTATCGCATCATCCAGGTCATTTCTTTGTCTATGGGGGATACATATTTGTTTTAATTACAGGGAATAGCATGCTATAGGTAACAGGTGCGCCTGATACGAACCTGGAATTCATGAAAATAGCATGTGTGTTACAGTTTGTGGAAGACCCCAAGCGCACGACACCAGACAGAGATGGGGTTAGCCGAAAACTGGCGTACTTTATTCAAACATAGGAAGGCAATGAGCGACAAGGAAACAACGGAGAGTCCAAGGGGGAAAAAAACTCGCGGGTAATCCAAACGGGAACAAGGCAGGATACTTCCACGGGGAAACCTTGCAAGGGAAAAACATGAACCAAGGGCTGGGATGAGTTCGTAGAGAAAAGGACCTTGAGAGGAGAGTTGCCGCTACTGCGGGGAGGTAACAACACGAACTGACAACGGGCACGTGGCAGGCCACCAAACTTAAGCCCAGCCCTGATGACTAAGCCCGGCCCTGACGAGCCGATTGGCTGCCGGCGTGGGGTGGGCGGGCCACGGTGCGGGGTGGGCGAGCCATAACACTTGTTTCCCTTTTATTTTCTTTTTTCCCCCTCAAAATTCACTTAATCCTACCAAATTACCACTTCTATTAGTGCGAGACCGAGGGTGAACAGCCGCTTAATTGTCAGTGCACGACCTCATCTGGTTTCAATAGTACGCGTTTTAAATGATCATTTTATCCTTTAAAGAATTCTGCTTACCCGTGCGATGAATCTCCCAGGGTTTTGCTGAGGGATCTCAGCGACACCGACCAAACGGACCACCCGCCTCTCCCTTTCTTCTTCTCAAACCTGGTGAGGTTATTGGGAGATCGGTGACTATGTCCTTGTCCCGAGATGATCGGTCAGCCGGTTGTCCGTCTGGCGGGGCGACGTGAAATCCCGCTTCTGACACCAAATTGTTGTGGATTTTCCTTTATCCTTTTAATGGGCTCTTGCCCCAGGAACCTCTGGGGAGAATAATCATCGGACAAATATTAAAGAAAACAGAGAATCTTTAATGCATCTGCAGATGGAGAGACATAAGGCCACACAGAGGTGCGTCTGTGAGGATATGCTCTGCCTCTGAGCCTGAGATAGTGGTTTTTTATAGAACAGTCCGTCGCGTCATACACTATGTTTCCTGCGTCAACTAAGGTGTAATCTTAAAAAGGAATGAAGGAAAAATCTACGTTAATCACGTTCTGTGCCTCGTGAGTGTCTGTACGCCTGTTGCACTTGTCTTTTGCTCAACCTGGCCGTTCCTGGGATGCGGCAACGGGGAGGCAAGCATAATAACAGTTGCTATGTGGCCCCATGGAAGGTACGCATGAGAACAATGGTTATGTGTGTCTGCAGTGAATGAGAAGTTTCATACACACAGACAAGTGGAAAACCACAGAGTACATACGGAGTGCATATGGAGAACATTTTGTACTCCACATACATCACCAACATCCTGCTCAGCTCTCCCCTTCTCAGCCTCCTCCTGCTCAGCTGCACCACTCTCCTCTCAGAGCCTCACCGCAGCCACATCGTGATGACACGACTGGTACGAATGACATTGCGAGCTACTTGGTGCGCCGAGAGCTTGTGAATTCCGGTCTCATCCAGTTCAACGAGCGCCCAGAAAATTATTGGGCATGGAACTCCTCTTTCTTCAACGCCATTGAAGGACTGAACTTAACTGCCAGCGAGGAGCTCGACCTCTTGACAAAGTCGTTAGGAAAAGAGTTCTCAGAGCACGTTACAAGGATTCGCTATGTGCACGTCGCCGACCCTGTAGTGGGCCTACAACATGTCTGGGAACGCCTAGAAGAGTGCTCCCCTGAAGTGATCGAGAGAGCGCTCTTCGAGAGGATAGAGAACTTTCCAAAAATCGCTGAGAAAGACCCCGTAAAGTTGAGGGAACTGGGAGACCTGCTGATGGAGTTAGACTCTGCTAAGTGTGAGGGCTACCTGCCGGGGATCTCGTACCTGGACACCGCCAGGCGTGTCAACCCGATCGTTGAGAAGCTGCCACACAGTCTACAAGAGAGATGGATAACTAAGGGTTCCCAGTACAAAGAGCAGCACCATGTCTCTCGCCCCCCCCCCCATTCACCTTCTTCGCAGACTTCATCTGCAGCGAGGCACACAGAAGAAACGACCCCAGCTTTACTCTCCCTTCAGCTCCCTCGAAAACGTCCAACAAGTCCTCCACAGGGTCCTCAAAACATGAGCGATCAGAAAAGGAATCAAGACACGCCAAAAGGCATGTCTCCACCCACAAGACAGAGGTCTCAACAAACCGCTCAGCTTCTCAGTCACGCAGTTCGAGCAGCAAGCCTGGCGACAAAGGTAAACAATGTCCCATCCATCAGAAGCGCCATCCCCTAAAGAAATGTCGGGGTTTTCGAAGCAAGTCTCTTGAGGAGCGCAAAGCCTTTCTGAAAGAGATTGGTGCCTGCTACAGGTGTTGCTCCTCCACAACTCACCTGGCGAAGAACTGTAAGGCAACTTTGAAGTGCAGCGAATGTGAGAGCGATGACCACATAGCGGCGCTCCACCCTGGACCTCCTCCACGGGACAAAAAAGACAAGGACCCCACCTCAGAGCATGGCGGGGAGAGTGAAGAGGGGGCGCCTCCACCAGCAGTCATCTCTAAATGCACAGAAGTTTGTGGCAGAGGCCAAAGCCTCAGATCCTGTGCCAAAATCTGCCTGGTGAAGGTATACGCCAAAGCACACCCAGACAGAGCTAGTAACGTCTACATCGTCCTGGACGACCAGAGCAACAGATCTCTGGCGAGGTCTGATTTCTTCCACCTCATCCAAATCAGAGGTTCAGACTCACTGTACACCCTGCGTACATGTGCAGGTGTCACCGAGACATCTGGAAGAAGAGCCACAGGGTTCTTGGCGGAGTCGTTGGATGGAAAAAAACAAGTGTGCTGCTTCCAACACTCATTGAGTGCAACCATATGCCTGACGATCGGTCAGAAATCCCGACCCCAGAAGCTGCACAGCACCACAGCCACCTGAAGTCCATCGCTCGCAGAATCCCTCGCCTGGACCCTGAAGCCCAGATCCTGATACTTCTGGGACGCCACATCCTTCAGGTCCACAAAGTCAGGGAGCAACGCAATGGTCCTCCCAGCGCCCCCTATGCCCACCGTCTAGACCTGGGTTGGGTGGTTATAGGGGACGTGTGCCTGGGTTCAGCCCACAAGCCAGCAGCTGTGACTTCCTATCGCACCAGCGTGCTCGAAAACGGAAGGCCATCTCTCCTCACTCCGTGCCCCAACCGTCTCCAGGTCAAGGAAAGGTTCCTCCTTACAGCATCAAACATGACACCCCAGTCCCTGATGACGACAAAGTGGGGCTTTCCATCGAAGATCGTCTGTTCCTGGAGTTCATGGACAGAGAGATGGTGATGGACGACACCAAGAGCTGGGTGGTGCCTCTCCCATTCCGATCCCCTCGTCGACGGCTCCCGAACAATCGAGACCAAGCTCTCAGCAGACTTACCTCTCCCCGCCGCACCCTGGAAAGAAAGCCTAAGATGAAAGCCGACTTCGTCAAACCTTCATGCAAAACATCTTGTATTTATTTATGTATTTGTATTATATAATACAGACAAGAAGGAAAAAGGCAGAGACAAACATTGAAAAAGTCAATTTCTGTTAATGTGTTTTACATGTTATGCATTGCATTTCAAATAAAAGTCCAAAAGTAAGACTAAGGTCCATTTTTGGTATTTTTGGTACTCACTATAGGGGGCTGTTTTACTCCAGAAACATACATATATACTGTTTATGTGTATGTGTATTTGTATATGTATATGTTGAGGAGCTGCTGTATCAAAATTAGTTGTCTTCCTCCAGAACTTAGTAAATTTGTCCATACATAGGTTCAGGGATAAAGTCTGCTTTTCTATGTTATATATTCATTTTATGATTCCAATCCATTCCTCTTTGCTGTAGCTCAGCATTTAAATAATTTTTCTTAGATTTGTTGGTTTAGTCAGTGTTTCCTCTACCCAAAATGTGTTATGATTTTCTTTCACAAATGTGGGAATGATGGTCCAAAATTGCGTTAAAATGTACAAAACAGTGAAATTTATCTTGCCTGGCCGGCCAGCACTCTAGATACTCAGCACCCAAAAGCTCTGATCCTAGAATCGCCTCTGGTCAGCGCCAATCTTGTTATACGCAGCAAAAGACTGTGGCTGACTAGATAGCTATATCAGATGGCATAATTTTCTTGAATTATTAATTGATTATTAGCATTACACAATGTGTGAATTAATGTAATGTTTGATTTTGCAGTTTGGATGAGAAAAAACCCCGCAAGTTGGGTGTGAGATGGATGAAAAAGAAGAATTCTGGAATGAGTTGGACGACATGGTGGAGAGGGTACCCAAGGAGGAGAGAGTGGTGATTGGAGCGGACTTCAATGGACATGTTGGTGAAGGGAACAGAGGTGATGAGGAGGTGATGGGAAAGTATGGAGTCAAGAAGAGAAATGTGGAAGGACAGATGGTGGTCGATTTTGCGAAAAGGATGGAAATGGCTGTGGTGAATACATATTTCAAGAAGAGGGAGGAACACAGGGTGACGTACAAGAGTGGAGGAAAGTGCACACAGGTGGACTATATCTTATGTAGAAAGCACCATCTAAAAGGGATTGGAGACTGCAAGGTGGTGACAGGGGAGAGCGTAGCCAGGCAGCATCGGATGGTGGTCTGTAGGATGACTTTGGAGACCAAGAAGAGGAAGCGAGTGAAGACACAGCCGAAGATCAAATGGTGGAAGTTGAAGAAGGAAGACTGTTGTGTGGAGTTCAGGCAGGAGTTAAGACAGGCACTGGGTGGTAGTGAAGAGTTGCCAGATGGCTGGAAAACCACTGCAGAAATAGTGAGGGAGACAGCTAGGAAGGTACTTGGTGTGTCATCAGGACAGAGGAAGGAAGACAAGGAGACTTGGTGGTGGAATGAGGAAGTACAGCAAATTATACAGAGGAAAAGGTTGGCAAAGAAGAAGTGGGATAGTCAGAGAGATGAAGAAAGTAGACAGGAGTACAAGGAGATGCAGCGTAAAGCAAAGAGAGAGGTGGCAAAGGCAAAGGAAAAGGCGTATGGTGAGTTGTATGACAGATTAGACACTAAGGAAGGAGAAAAGGACTTGTACCGATTGGCTAGACAGAGGGACCAAGCTGCAAAGGATGTGCAGCAAGTTAGGGCGATCAAGGATAGAGATGGAAATGTGCTGACAAGCGAGGAGAGTGTGCTAAGAAGGTGGAAGGAATACTTTGAGGGGCTGATGAATGAAGAAAATGAGAGAGAGAGAAGGTTGGATGATGTAGGGATAGTGAATCAGGAAGTTCAGCGGATTAGCAAGGAGGAAGTGAGGGCAGCTATGAAGAGGATGAAGAATGGAAAGGCAGTTGGTCCTGATGACATACCTGTGGAGGCATGGAGATGTTTAGGAGAGATGGCAGTGGAGTTTCTAACTAGATTGTTTAACACAATCCTGGAAAGTGAGAGGATGCCTGAGGAGTGGAGAAGAAGCATACTGGTACCGATTTTCAAGAACAAGGGCGATGTGCAGAACTGTAACAACTACAGAGGTATAAAGTTGATCAGCCACAGCATGAAGATTTGGGAAAGAGTAATAGAAGCTAGGTTAAGAGGAGAGGTGACGATCAGCGAGCAGCAGTATGGTTTCATGCCACGAAAGAGCACCACAGATGCGATGTTTGCTTTGAGAATGTTGATTGAGAAGTATGGAGAAGGCCAGAAAGAGTTGCACTGTGTCTTTGTAGATTTAGAGAAAGCTTATGACAGAGTACCGAGAGAGGAGGTGTGGTATTGTATGAGGAAGTCAGGAGTTGCAGAGAAGTATGTAGGAGTGGTGCAGGATACGTATGAGGGAAGTGTGACAATGGTGAGGTGTGCGGTTGGAATGACGGATGGGTTCAAGGTGGAGGTGGGATTACATCAAGGATCGGCTCTTAGCCCTTTCTTGTTTGCAATGGTGATGGACAGGTTGACGGACAAGATCAGGCAGGAGTCTCCATGGACGATGATGTTCGCGGATGACATTGTGATCTGTAGTGAGAGTAGGGTGCAGGTTGAGGAGAGCCTGGAGAGGTGGAGGTATGCACTGGAGAGAAGAGGAATGAAAGTCAGTAGGAGCAAGACGGAATACCTATGCGTGAATGAGAGAGAGGACAGTGGAATGGTCAGGATGCAAGGAGTGGAGGTGACAAAGACATCTGAGTTTAAATACTTGGGGTCAACTGTCCAAAGTAACGGGGAGTGCAGTAGAGAGGTGAAAAAGAGAGTGCAGGCAGGTTGGAGTGGGTGGAGAAGAGTGTCAGGAGTGATTTGCGACAGAAGGGTACCAGCAAGAGTTAAAGGGAAAGTTTACAAGATGGTTGTGAGACCAGCTATGTTATATGGTTTGGAGACATTGGCACTGACGAAAAGACAGGAGGCGGAGCTGGAGGTGGCAGAGTTGAAGATGCTAAGATTTTCACTGGGAGTAACGAAGAAGGACAGGATTAGGAACGATTATATTAGAGGGACCGCTCAGATTGGACGGTTTGGAGACAAAGCAAGAGAGGCAAGATTGAGATGGCTTGGACATGTGTGGAGGAGAGATGCTGAGTATATTGGGAGAAGGATGCTGAATATGGAGCTGCCAGGGAAGAGGAGAAGAGGAAGGCCAAAGAGGAGGTTTATGGATGTGGTGAGGGAAGACATGCAGGTGGCTGGTGTGACAGAGGAAGACGCAGAAGACAGGAAGAAATGGAAACGGATGATCCGCTGTGGCGACCCCTAACGGGAGCAGCCGAAAGTAGTAGTAGTAGGATGAGAAAAAAAAAGGAGCCGCTGTGGGTACCACATACTGGAATGAGAAGCATGCAAAAGTGTTTATGCACTTTGTGTTAAGTTTGATAAGTTAACTTTTGTTGGTGCCTATAATACAGTTAATACGGTAGCCTGTTTCGTTAGTCACTTCTCCAGCAGTCTTTACGGTAACCCTCCTGTTAGGAGGAAGGCGCGCTGCTAGTGAAAGGCACTTGTTGAAATGTTTGGTAGGCTGAGGCCACTTGCTGTTGAGAGCGCAAATAAAGTTCAGTTAAATAAGTACAGTTGTCTTATTTGAAACTAACATTGGTAGCAGAGGATGGTTGCCTCGAATGACTTCAGACAGCCTCCTGGATTTGACGAAAAGAAGCCGTATGAAAACTGGAAAAATTAAGTGGAAATATGGAGACGGGTGACGAACTTGGACAAGAAAAAGCAAGCGTTGGCTGTGGCTCTATCGTTGACAGGTAGAGTGAGGGATACTGCTTTAGGAATAAATGTGGATGATCTAAATAAGGATGATGGAATGACCACTTTGATTGGGGAACTTGACAAGATTTTTTTGAGAGAAGAGAAGGACCGGGCTTACGAAGCCTATTCTGAGTTTGATCGAATATCGAGGGAAAATGGCGTCTCGATGGTGGACTTTATTGTTGATTTTGAACAGAAATACAACAGGATCCGTAAATTCGAGATGGTTCTGCCCGACGCTGATTTGGCGTTTAAACTACTGGATACAGCAAGTCTTGATGTGAAAGACAAGCAACTGGCATTGACTGCATGTGGTAAACACACTTTTGATTATATGAAGTCAGCACTGAAACGCATATTCGGAGAAAAACATGAGCAGAAGGCGGGAGCCATTAACGTGAGTCAGGATGCAGCCTACTACACAGATCAAAGAAAACCGCACCCACGAACCCAAAGTGTGCAAGCTAGAGGACCACTCGCAGGCACAAATCCACTTGATAAGTACGGAAGACGAACAAAGTGTGGGATTTGTCAAAGCACATTCCACTGGGTGAAAGATTGCCCACATAAGAAAGAACACGTAAAGATAACAGAAGAAAATAAATGCACAGAAGAACCTGATGAGTGTAATATAACGCTGTTTTCTAAGGAATCGGATACGGAAATATTCATGGTTGAGGCTCTGGGATCAGCTGTCATTGACACGGCATGCACAAGGACTGTCTGTGGTGAAAAATGGCTGAATAACTATGTAGGGGGACTAAATGAGAAAGAAGTACAGAAAATAGTTAACACAGAGAGTAGCAAGCCTTTCAAGTTTGGGGATGGGCGAGTTGTACATTCGACAAAAAAGGTCAAGATACCAGCCAAGATAGGAGAAACAAAATGCTGTAGACACAGAAGTGGTCCCATCTGACATCCCTTTACTGCTGAGTAAAACGTCGCTAAAGAGAGCAGGAGCTGTGCTGAACTTGGAGAACGATACAGCAATAATGTTTCGGCAACCGATAGCTCTGAAGATGACCTCCTTAGGACACTACTGTCTGAACATAATGGATAATGAGTCACCATGCGATACATATGAGAATGTGGTCCTGGCCATCACAGAGAATATGACTAAGGAACAAAAACACAAAGCTTTACTGAAACTTCACAAGCAATTCGGACATGCATCAGTTGACAAACTGAAGAAGCTGCTGATAAATGCTGGAAACTCTGATAACGAGAGCACTGCTATTCTAGAGGAGATAGTAGGAAAATGTGAGATTTGTCTTAAGTACAGCAAGCCTAAGCCTAAGCCCAAGCTTGCTGTTGGGTCTGCCCATGGCCTCCCGATACAATGAGACTGTGGCAGTAGATTTACATGAGCTAGAACCGAATGTGTGGTACCTGCACATTATCGATCACTTCACACGCTTCAGTGCGGGTGGCATTGTGACCTCAAAGAAACCAAGTGTGATAGTGAAATGCTTTGGACATTCCTGGATCAGTGTCCATGGTCCACCGGAGCGTCTCTTCAGCGACAACGGTGGCGAGTTCAACAACGAGGAAATAAGAGACATGGCAGAGAACTTCAACATCGAGATAAAGACGACTGCTGGCTATAGTCCATGGAGCAATGGCTTGCTGGAACGCCATAACCAAATGCTCAGAGATAATACTGAAGGTAAAACTTGACAACGGAGTTGACTGGAAAACTGCACTGGATTGGGCACTCATGGCAAAGAACACAGTGCAGAACGTACATGGCTTCAGCCCACATCAGCTGGTGTTTGGACAGAATCCGAACCCTCCCTCTGTGTTAGTGGATCAGCCACCTGCTTTGGAGGGAACTACTATGAGTGCATGGGTGGGACAGCACATAACAGCATTACATGCAGTAAGGAAAGCTTTCATAGAGGCAGAGTGCTCAGAGAGAATCAGAAGAGCTCTACGAAAGCAACTTCGTCAAACAGATGAGAAGTATGAAACTGGGGACAAGGTGTTCTACAAAAGGACAGACTGTGTTGAGTGGAAAGGTCCTGGAGTCGTGATACGACAAGATGGGGTGGTGATCTTTGTACACCATGGTGGGACCTATGTCAGGGTTCATCATTCTAGGTTGCAGAAGGTTGATAAGAGTGAAGTACGTGCTAGTGAGGGTCTAGAGCACCCTGGGGAGAATGTTACTGAGGGCAATATGAAAGTACCTGTTACTGATAGTGATGTGGATGTTGATAACAATGACAGTGGGAACATACCTGGTACTGATTGTGACATAGATGTTGATATGAACAATGACGGTGAGGCTGGGGGTGTTACAGACAATGATACAGATGTCACTGAGGGTAACAATCATAAGGATAATCAACAGACAGGCATAAGGGTAGGAGCCTCCCTAGGGCTGAAAACAGGTCAAACAATCAGCTTTGTGGATAATGTAACAGATGCGTCTCACAGAGCTAAAGTGATGGGACGAGCAGGAAAGGCTACAGGAAATAACAGAAACTGGTACAGCCTACAGTACTTAGAACTATCTGACATCGCTGGTACTATGGGGTCAGCTGATCTTACTAAGGTAGACAATCTTCAGGTTAATCCACTGGATAGTGTAGAACTATGCTCTGATATGCAGGAAAATGATGTATTAGTCACAGGTGGTGTTTCATTTGATAAGGCTAAACTAGATGAAATAAGTAGCTGGAAGAATGATGGGGTGTTTGAGAAGGTAAAAGATATGGGTCAAAGGCATGTGTCCACTAGACGGGTGTGTACACTGAAAGAAACCCCTGATGGTGTAATACCCAAAGCGCGTCTTGTGGCTAGAGGTTTTAAAGAATTCAACACTAAAGATCTATAGAAGGACTCACCTACATGCTCATCAGAGTCCCTCAGACTACTCATGTCAGGTCTATGTCAGAATAAGTGGCATCAAATAACTTATCCAGAACAAAAGGATTCATCGTATTCTGTGGTCAGCTACAAAAGAACAGCTGGCAGACTGTCTGACCAAAAAGGGAGCCTCTTCCCTGGTATTACTTAAGGCACTGAATAATGGACAATGGAAGCTAGATGACTGAGTCTGACTGTTGATAACTGAGCATGAAATCATTAAAAATTAATAATTAAAAATTATTGTTGCATACATTGATGCAACTGAGTTGCAACCTGTTGTTGTTTCTACTTGTTTCTGCTCTGTGTAAATGTGTATGAGTTGTCTGTTGTCATCATATACATTACGTTTTGCTAATGTTGTCACTTATTGCAAAGCAGTCCCTTCTCCCGTGGTTTTATTCATGATGTCATCAGCGATTAGTCAATGTCGACTTGACTTTCATCACAAAACAGCTGACTTCAAAAACTCTTAAGTCATACAACCCCTAACACACACACAAAGTTGCAAACACAAACATGCCCGTCCATCCATCCATCCTTTCCCCCACCTACCTTAGCGTCATGCTCCTGCAGGTGTGTTCCACTGGCGTGCAGGTAGTTAAAGAGGTCCTCAGAGGGCAGTGGTCTCTCCAGCATCAAGATCAACTCTTGCTCCACTTCAAACCTTTCATGCAGGGTCACTGCTGCACTCTTCCCCATCACTCCTGGGTGACCTGCAAGCAGCAGAAGCCCCAGTTCCAGGGGAAACCCAAACTTTTACCCATCTCGAGTCTGACAGAGACAAAGAGTTACAATGAGGTGGCTGAGAACAGCCTCAGGTTAAGGATTTTAACACAACCTAGTCAATGTACCTTTATACAGGGTATCTGCAGGTTTCAGTAAGTTAAATTTAAGGCTTTTTAAGACCTTTTTAATGCCACTTGGAATGGAATTTAAGACCAAGATCTACAACAAAATATAAACATATGGTTGGTAAGACCTAACGCCCAACAGCTGCCTGCTGGTAGCAGAACCCGTGGGTCAACCACAGGAATCGATTTTAAGCAATATTTCTTTAAAGAATGAAATGAGCAGATTAAGACACAGATTAATTGGAACATATTCATTCAATAAACGAGACTTGTCTTGATATGGTGCTACTGAACACACACCCGTCACTCATGGCATGAGCTTCAGTTCTGTGGCCTTACTCTCCAACTCTGCCTCAGCTTGTTTCAGCTCGCTCATTTTTTCTTTGTATCTCTTCCTGAGGATGTTGGACTTTGTGATGAGCTGAGCCATCAAGGTGCCGGACTTGCCCTCTGCTTGCTCAGCAAACTTGTCCGCATCCTTCTCCAGGCTGTCAGATACCTCCAGCAGAGTTTTCTTTTTTTTTTTTTTAAGCTCAGCTATGTGGTCCTCTGCAGTTTTTCTCTTCTGCCCTTGTGCAGTGCTTTGCCTCTTCCTCTTCTCCAGGTCAAGATTTTCTCTGTATTTTGACCTTGCTGATCCCACAGAGATCAGCAGCTCCTTAGTGAGAGGGACCTTGACAACCCCCACAGATTGCAACATAGTCACAGACCAGTCTCTGGGCAATTACAGTGTCCTCCTGCAAGTTAACGGTCTCCACCTCCTTGTTAATGGAGAAGCTCCTCTCGACTGTTGCCTGTCCATGGGACAAGAGTAGAAGTTTCTGACAAAACTCCCAGAGCTCAGGGTAGGGTTGGCTGAGCAAGCCATGCAGAAACACATCAAGCCTCGTTTCTGTGGGCTGGAAGGACAGGAAGTGCTCGCTTTTAGCCTCAACAGATAGGAAGTTCCCAAACTGTTGGGTAATAACATCACCTGTAACAAAACAGATGAAAGGAAATAAGTGAAATATTATTTAGATGATTAATCATGATATTAAATCAGACAGGCTTATATCAGTTATTACTCTGTACTTTTGGTAATAATCAGGAACAACATTTCCAGAGCTATTCTATTAAACTATTCCTACCAGCAGAGACACCTCCTGACAACTGCTCGTCTTGCAGAAACTTCTGCACAAGTCTGCTCATTCTTCCCTGGCACCAGTCTGGGTTGGAGTACATGATAGTGGGGTCCAAACACGCCATCCGTCTCACGGTGGGGTATTTCAGGGGGCTCTTGTCTTGGACTTTCTTTAGGATATTTGACATACCCTTCACGCAGTCCTTCCTAAACTCGAGGGCAGTGAGCTCTCCTAAGCAGCTCTTTCTCTGCAGTTCCTGACAGATGGGTAATGGATTGTAAATAGAGCTGAATGACCTAACAATATTGCCTAGGTCTGTATATAATTTGATAGAAAGTAATACATCTAAATGATCAAACTACCTTCAGGGCTGCCTCAGCACCCAAGCCCGTCAACTTCCTTCAGGCGGACCCAGTTCTTCTGGTCAGCGACATCCAGTCTGACCAGCTGCAGTGGAGTGATGTCCTGGAGAAGCTTCCTCTTGGCAAAACGCCTCAGTAAACTCTGTCAACAGGAAAACTCTGTAAAGCAAATCCCCCTATAACCACATTCATCACTGAAAAAATTGCTATGTTGTTATTACTTTAAAATGATCTCTATCATCACTTCTATCAAAAGCATCACATCATCAAGAGTACAATGAGCGATAAGA
Source organism: Lampris incognitus (assembly GCF_029633865.1). Lineage (NCBI taxonomy): Eukaryota > Metazoa > Chordata > Actinopteri > Lampriformes > Lampridae > Lampris > Lampris incognitus. The sequence continues at coordinate 78,503 of NW_026611083.1, forward strand.
GTTGAAATCAACGAGCAATATCAACCTATGCAGTGCTAGAATATAAATAATTAGATTACCTTGTACAACTCAGCCAAGTCTTTGAAGAGGAATGGCATCACTGGCTCGTCGGTCTGGTACTTTGTCAAAAAGGGACTGAAGGCCCTCGAGATAGCCATGATGAACTGCAGTTTGGCCAAGATGAGCGGATCTTGCTGAGCTGCTTCTATGGTATCAAATGAGCCTGTTCCGGGATTTGGAAGCTTCTTGGTTCTCACCGCATCCGCATACTTCACCACTTCTACAGCTCTCTCCACAACCGGCAGGTTCTCAATCCACCAGTGGCCACAGAATGGTAACGGGAAGACCGAGGATTTGGTGAGAGCAGTGAAATCCTCTCTCCTAGCTGGCACATTGTGGAAAAGAATGTGCATGGCCCTCACCACCTTCTCCTGCTGCCACATGGAGAAGCCGCATTTGAATGCGTTATGTAGGGTGTGGAGGCCACAGCTACCCACAACAACCAGCTGGGCACCACCATACTGCTCAGCGTGCTCTTGCTGCAGAAGCTCAAAGAACTTCCAGTTCACATTGGGTCCATCCATGGAGATGGACACCAGGCTCCTGAGGTTCAGCTGCTCCACACACTCCTGAGAATAACATGAATATATACGATAAGCTTACCAATGGTTCAATGTAAAACATTGCTGTCTACACATCACTCAAACAGTTCACATTTAAATTAGCTAGCCTACACAGCATCATCATAATATTATAATAAAATGATGGCTAATATTGAATTACATTTCTAACATTTCAAGCAGCCAAGTCTACTCTTCTGACTAAAATGAGGCAACAAAAGATATTGAATGCTAATGGCATCTTTGTTAGCTTTCCCTAGGGTACTATTATTGAATACATCATGACATTGCCATAATCAACTAATCTGAAAATGAATGTAACGGTAACAATGAGTCAACATTTCTTAACAAATAATATTTAACATTAGCTAACAATAATTCAATAAATCCACGTATTACTCACTTTAAAATGTTGCAGTAAATCCTTAGCTGTTGAATGCCCCATGAACTGCGACCCCAGGTACCGTGATTGAACGTGATCTCCCTCCCAATAGCGCACACGCACGTCCAGTTGCTTACTTTTTGTAGTGTGGTTGAGGCTTTCGTCAAACATCAAAACAAATGTGCCCTTGTTTACTTTCCCATGGCGCTAATGTTGGCTGCCGTTAGTGTGACTGTTGTGTTGTCCGTCCTGCCAAGAATACACAGGAGAGGTTGTCTTGGTGGATGATGTGGTCTTTTATTATTAATATGTCTATCACTAACCGGCATCATCCATTTCTAATTTATATGACAGAAAATTATATAAGAGTGAACAAAAAAAAAAAGTTACCGGCGTTTCTTCTTGGTTGATGCTAGAATGATCGTCCGGAGGGAGGGGGGAGGAACCTCCGCTGTGTGCTCTGCTGTGATTCGCTGTTTTGTCATCAAATTCCCCACAGCTAATCAACCAATCACAGCAGCGTATAGTTTCTGGCAGTTTTTTTCAAAATGGAGGAGGACTTCAGCTTATCTGACTGTAGTCGCGCGAATCAATTGTTTAAATATTCGGTCTGAAAGTCAAGACCTCTTTTCAACCAGCTAAAATGCGGTTACAACATTAACGTGTCACAAAACATACATTTGTTTAACCATTTCAATAAAACTGCACTCGCGCGAATCAAATGTTTAAATATTCAGTCTGAACGTAAAGGCCTCTTTTCAACCAGCTAGAAACCCTCCCTGGCCACAGTTTTCCAATTCACCTGCATTCTGTAATTGTTCTTGTTAAATTAAAGTGAATTGTATGTCAGGACTGACTGCAGTCCTGCATGTAGCCTACTTTTATTGTTGTGAAATAAATGTATCTGACCAATTTGAAAGTGTATACTTTTTGTGAGGAGCCATGCCCACTACCACAGTACAGTGGTGGAAAATAGTACATTTATTAAGGTAGGCTATTATAGCTACTTAGTTCCAATTTGAGGTAGCTTTACTTGAGTATTGCCATTTGATGCTACGTTATACTTCCACTCCATTACATTTCAGGGGGAAATATTGTACGTTCTACTCCACTACATTTATTAGACAGCTTCGGTTACTTTTCAGATGGAGCTGCGGTATGCCTACATTCAACACTAAGCTAATATCGTTTCTCTTTCCAGCCTCAACTGAACAAATCATCGAAATGGTTAAACAAATGTATGTTTTGTGACACGTTGATGTTGTAAGTAACCGCATTTTAGCTGATTGAAAAGCGGTCTTGAAGTTCAGACCGAATATTTAAACATTTGATTCGCGGAATTTCGCGCGATTGCAATCAGATAAGCTGAAGTCCTCCTCCATGTTGAAAAAGCTACCAGAAACTATACACTGCTGTGATTGGTTGATTTGCTGTGAGCATTTGATGACAAAACAACGAATCACAGCAGAGCACGCAGCAGAGGTCCTTCCCCCCTCCATCCGGCCGATCAATTCTAGCATCAACCTTTCTTCTTCTTTCGGCTGCCATTTTGTCATGACTTAGTTAGCATTTGTCCGCCAAATTCTATATAGGCTATACCAATTAGCAACTAACTGCTCAGTAAAACCAACATCGGTATTCTTTTCGATAACTAGTTACATTAATATTACCTACAACCGTGAGTTGCAGGTAATATTGCCATGGTATTGCGTCATCCAGGTCATTTATTTGTCTATGGGGATAGATATTTGTTTTAATTACAGGGAATAGCATGCTATAGCTAACAGCTGCACCTGATACGAACCTGGAATTCATAAAAATAGCATGTTGTGGAATGAATATGTACCGTATAAGTGTCAAATATTATCTTATGTCAGTTTAGGTGTTCAACAGATTTTTCGTTCGTTTTAAAAAGCGTTATTTTATTATTTTTGCGGAGCTACCGGAATGTGACTTACCACTGCTCAGAATTTTCATCTCTGCTGTGGATTTCCGGTTTCCAGAGGCTTCTATAAGAGATTCTATCTGACCAATAGATGTCGCTGGCAGAACACATTTATGCATTTCACCATAGAACGGTCTATTTACAACCTCACATTAGCTGCAGCCTATACTCTAGTCACGACTGCAAGTAGTTACCAGAATGATTCGCGCTCTGCACGCAACCCAAGCTAAATTAATCTTCACACAACACAAACGAAGAAGAAGAAATAGTCCTCTCCCGGACAGTTCTTTTTTAAGACCTTTGAGTAATGAATTTAATACCATTTTCCGACATTTTTAATGAATTTAAGACATTTTGAGGCCTTTAATTTAGATACATGAATTTAAGACTTTTTAAGGATCCGCGGACACCCTGAACACACACAACCGTGCAACACTTAAGTCAAAAATCCCGAGTCTAAACTGAATAACGTATGTGTGTGTGTCTGTGTGTGTGAAGCCAAAGTGTTTTTGCATGAGGAATCTGGACGGGGAGACAAGCAGCAGCAGTAAATAAATAGATTAATACTCATTATGAACAAGAACGCCCACTCGTGTGTCTGTAACTTTTTTTTCTTAACTTTGGGAAGTGGCACGGGACATCTAAAAGTTTGCTGACCCCTGTAGTAGCGGTCCATCCAGTGTGTGGAAATACTTCAGTAAAGTTGAAACCTGTACTACTGTCACTTGCAAAACAATGAAGTCCTTTCTGGAATACAACAAAAGTACAAGTGCCATGCACACTCACCTGAAAAAGCATCCTCTAATGCCAGCTGCTGAGGAACGATCCAAACCCTCTCGACACCAGTCAACTGGCTACTTCACCAAACGCCCTGCCATAACAGGCCATAACAAGATGGCTCCAAATCACCAATTTGCTGGTGAATTTCATTGTGAAATATATTTGACCTTTAGTTGCAGTACATCAGAGAAAGCTTCATAGACCTACTGGCTTTTTTTAACCTGGCTACAATGTCCCATCTTACAACACGCTGTTGAACACTATTAAACAGCACTACGACAGCCAGGATCAAAGAGCAAAAACTGACTGAGCAAGACTATGAGTAGGCTTACAGGCTAGATCTTGCCTGAGTTTTGTTTACCTCAAGTGTTTTTCCTGACGTTTCAATTTTTCTTTTTTTGTACCTTAATGGGAGTTTTACCACATATAAGTTATTAATGCATACATTGATGCAGTTGAGTTGCAAGCTGTTGTTTCTGTTCTGTATAAATTATGTGTATGAGCTGTCTGCTGTCAGCATATACATTAAATTTTGCTAATAGGTTGTCACTTGTTGCAAAGCAGTCCCTTCTCCTGTGCTGTTAGTCAATGTTGACTCGACTTTCATCACAAAACAGTCGACTTTGAAAAAATCTGAAGTCATGTAACCCCTAACAGACACAAAAAAGTTGCACCACAAACATGCCTGCCTGCCCACCCATCAATCCATCCATCCATCCATCCATCCACCCATCTACCTTAACATCATGCTCCTGCAGGTGTCTTCCTCTGGCTTGCAGGTACCCGCAAGGAGCAGCAGCACCACTTCCAGGGGAAACCCAAACTTTTCCCCATCTTGAGTCTGAAAGACACAAAGAGTTGTAATGAGGTTGCTGAGAACCGCCTCAGGTTAAGGATTTTAACAAAAACCCAAGTCAACTTACCTTTATAAGGATTAATTAAAGAACAATGAGAGATAGAGATGTTTTGATTTTAACTATGCAGTTAATGCACTGGGCACTACTGCTTCTGATAAAAAACTAAAAAGTTTCAAAAGATACTGACATTTCAAGAGCTTTTGGGGACAAAAACAATGTCACCATTGTGAAGGTGTCCACCTTTTCTTTGGGAATTTGTAAGGCCACCTTCAGGACAGACACACACAACACCTGTAGTTAAATTATATGCTTTACACTTCTGGTCAAATCTGAATGTCCGACACCTTTTATAAGAGAACACAAGCCGTTTTCTGTACAATCGCTACGTATTTCGTATGCGTAATGTCACCGAAATGTGATTTATAACAATTAACTTACTCCCACGTGTATTACAAAAAGACTTGACATGGGCCATTTGAGACCACTGACATTATGTAGACCAGTGACAGACCTTAGTCGGTATGCAGATATTGGATCGTCGACAGCAGAATGGTCACCAGAAACTACAAAGTTATTTTCCTGCAGCTGCACTGCTTTCACACTGCCCAAAAAACCCGCTAACATGCGCCAATTTACACTGACCAAAGGCGGACATGAGCGGGGTTTTGCCAGTGTGAAAGCAGTAACATGTCCATTTACATTACTGCCACGTGGTAATTAATCACAGCCTCTGAATAAGCACAAAGCCTTTGCATACCAACACGGCCGAATGGGTCTCCATGTTAACTGTTCCAATAGATTTGATCATTCTTCCAACGCATGCCAGGCTAACCACATGCATACAAACCGCTTGTCACTCAACAAGTCAAACAGACTGACGAATGGATGACGTTGCTGACTAGTGAGCCGCTATTGCAGCAGTGTCGTCAACCAGCACTTGCCCCCATCGGCGTTACCGTTGGCCTAACATGACATTTAACATCCTGTGACTTCACAACTATATTATTCATAACTGCCTGGTTTACTACTAACAAAAGACGTGGGATGAGTATTAATCTTAACAATACGACTGGCTATTTCTCGCAAATTCACTGATTACACTGCGGCCGTCACCACGTGACACGTTTTCCTGCGTAGTGGCTGCTTAGCTCGCTCACATACTCAAAACTCTTTTCCAAACACGAGGCGAAACAAAGAACAGCTCAACACCACATTAGCCAACATCTTACACAATGTGTTAATTACCTCGTCTACTGTATCTGTGGCGAACAAATCCATATTGTACGCGGTCAAAATATGCTTTGTTTCTTTCGTTCGTAAAACGCGCTTACCGAAATAGAAGCCATTTTGTAGATGGTCCCAGGCACGTTCGCAAGCCCCCCCACACACCCACACACACACACACACGGGACGTCATTTTAAAGGCCCAGTTGTCCTCCATATGGGAACAGGTCTGAATACAGCGGCATGTACAGTATGAAAGATATGAGCAAAAACGCCATGTCGACTCAAATGAACCGCTGGGTCTCAATGACACAGTAGCTCGCTCAACGGTAAAATGGCTGACGGAGCCTGTGTGGCAAATAACGCGCGGAACATGGCGCCAAGCTTGCAGGACAAAAGACAGGTTTTGACCAGTGTCTCTGGCCAGCCCCTCGCTCACAAACCTAACGTTACGTTTCCCAAGTTAAGTGGCGAAGACACGTTCAAGTCGGCGACATTAAAAAAAACAGCCATTTTAGCTATCCACATACACACAAGTTGTCTTCACTCCAGTTGGTAACCCGTGTTAAGGCCGGCATTAGCTGCTAAGTAGGCGTTATAACCTGATATAAGAAAAAATATGTCCCACAGAATACCACACAAAACAGCTTGCATTGACTTATGTGCACATTACATTAAGGCGCAACGTTATTTCCCAATCAGCAATATTCGGAAACTTTACATCTGGATAAAAATAAAGTTACCTCCTGTCACGACCTCCTAACGAAACGCAGCGGACACGGGCTCGTCACAACATGGCGGCGATCAGGATAATGACCTCCCATCACCCCACGCGTGCGTCCCGCCCCTAAAGCGCCCGCCAATTATATTCAATTTTTAAAAACAGTATTTTATTTCAAATTGTTTATGTGATGAAAGAATACTGTTTCAATTCTTCGTTTTCACATCTAGGCAAATATTACGTGTTATATGGGTCCAAATTAAGTTACCTGAATCTGATCCATCCATTTCCCAAACCGCCTATCCTGCTCTGAGGTGGCGGGGATGCTGGAGCCTATCCCAGCAGTCACTCTGACCTTTCAGGCTAATCACGATTTCATTTAAATTCCATTTAGCTGCAGTTAATTGCGATTACATGCGCTTGACCCATGCCAAACTCGGAATGACACAACTGAATCAGGTGTGTATATATACACTCACTGGCCACTTTATTAGGTACACCTTGCTAGTACCGGGTTGGACCCCCTTTTGCCTTCAGAAATGCCTTAATCCTTCGTGGCATAGATTCAACAAGGTACTGGAAACATTCCTCAGAGAGTTTGGTCCATATTGTCATGATAGCATCACGCAGTTGCTGCAGATTTGTCGGCTGCACATCCATGATGCGACTCTCCCGGTCCACCACACCCCAAAGGTGCTCTATTGGATTGAGATCTGGTGACTGTGGAGGCCATTTGAGTACAGTGAACTCATTGTCATGTTCAAGAAACCAGTCTGAGATGATTCGAGCTTTATGACATGGCACGTTATCCTGCTGGAAGTAGCCATCAGAAGATGGGAACACTGTGGTCATAAAGGGATGGACATGGTCAGCAACAATACTCAGGTAGGCTGTAGCGTTGACACGATGCTCAATTGGTACTAAGGGGCCCAAAGTGTGCCAAGAAAATATCCCCCACACCATTACACCACCACCAGCAGCCTGAAGCGTTGATACAAGGCAGGATGGATCCATGCTTTCATGTTGTTGACGCCAAATTCTGACCCTACCATCCGAATGTCGCAGCAGAAATTGAGACTCATCAGACCAGGCAACGTTTTTCCAATCTTCTATTGTCCAATTTTGATGAGCCTGTGCGAATTGTAGCCTCAGTTTCCTGTTCCTAGCTGACGGGAGTGGCAAGATTATCTAATATTTTGGGGTCCTTATGAAGCTTGGGAATTAAAGTTATTATAGCTTGTTTCATAGTGGAAGGAAATTTAATATTGTCAGTTGATTCTTTTAACATAAGAGAGAATGTAACTTTAATAAGTCCCAAAAATGTCTATAGAAATTGGCAGTAAGTCCATCCCTACCTAGAGATTTGTCTAAAGACAAACTCATTACTGCTTTATCCAGCTCATCTGAAGTAATTTCAGCATCACACAACCATACGAACACATCAACAATACAGAGAATAAGAGCTTTGATATTGTTGAAGAAGTCAGCATCCTGAACAGAAAAGGTTGAAGAATACAATTTACTGTGTTAGTAATTAGTATTAGTATTGAGTAGCAGCAGAATACTTCACAACTGCTATCATTAAACGTTTATTGACATGCTACAGTACCAGAGAAAAAGTAAAATCTATGTTAACATTATTTTATTATAATGTTAAACTTTATTTCACTCTCTCTCTCTCGCACACGTAAGGAATCCAGCTTTGGTAAGGAATGAGCTTTGGCTCAAGACAAATCAAACAATAGCAAACAAACAAACCAACACAAAACCCATTTCTGTCACGTATCTGGAAAGAACCCAAAAGCAGACGGGACAAGCAGGTAAGGGAAGAAATCAAGTCTTATGGCCGGACTTGATGAAGCAGCAATCATTGGCAACGCTGTCTTCGGGAGGGGGGCGGAGTCGGCTTGTGTTCGTCACGTCAATGCGTCTCTGTGTGTGTCGGAAAAAACAGTGCTTCGGCCTGGAGTCGCCTTGTCACCAAAGTGGGGAGGCGCTCTCCTTCCAGACTGCCGGCCCTCGGACAGATGCAGTTGGCGAACGCATGCAGTACGAGGGTGGGTGTTTGAATTAAAATAGGGATCGATTGGCCACTAAATTGGGAGAAAAAAGGGAAAAATCAAAAATACATTTAGAAAAAAAAAAAAAAAGAAATCAACTCTTCATCCAAGTGGCCCATCCCAGGGGTAGAGCAGGAGTTGGCTCAGTGGCAGGTAGACTGGCTGGCACAAGTCCATCAATGGCTACGTTCCAGCCAACACTGATCCACAGTGGAGGCTTTTTAAGGGTGACGCCGATTGCTTGATGGCCAGCTGCTGTGCCGGGGTGAAGGAGGGGTCAGCAGGTGTCCAGGGAGAAGAGGGGTTAGGCTTGGGCTTTTGGCTCATGACTTCTATTTATTTAGCACTGGCCTACTGATCTGAGGAATGCTATAATGCTCGACTTCACTCAATGTGGCCAGGGGTGCTCGGGCTGGACCCGTCAAATTGGGCAGCGCTGGCCGCTGAATGTGGCCGGGGCTCGACAATGTATGTGGGCAGGGGTGGTCGCGCTGGCACTACAATCAAGCCCAAAGTCGCGCGACGTTTCGCTGTTTATGTACCTTCTTCAGGCGAGGCCTTATTCAACTAAGAGAGGCAGGGTTAAGCTTAAGGTTAGGGTTAGGCTTTTAAATCCGCATTCCCAAATACATTGCAATTAACCTTGTGCACTGTCCATCGACAAGGTGTTTAGATGGCGGCCACAGTCCCCCACCAACTACCTGACCGTCCCACGCAATCCAAAAATTCAATGGCAGCTAATAATGGTCCCTCAGTTTGGCTCAGTCGCATCATCGGGACCCCAATTTGGTCCCCTGTTTCACTACAACAAAGCCCAAAGTCGCGCGACGTTTCACTTTTCTTCAACCCTCTTCAGGCGAGGGTTTAGACTTTTCCACGAGCGGCATGTCGGTGGCCTTCTAAGGCTCGTGAAAATCAAATCACTTGATTGGAAGCTGCCAATTTGCCATAACAATATGGAAGGACCTCTAAAATCTGTTGTACATACTTTGTGCTACTGCACTTACCAGCATGCTTTGTGTCTTGCACATTTCCTATGTTCTTGTGGGTTTCGAAACATGTGAACCAATGGAATGTATTTGCTCTTTGTATTTTTATTTGAATTTTGTTATTAGCCAATGATGTGGTGTGGAGTTGTTATGCCCGCGAAATCACGAGCTTCGCAACGGTCCATCTCCTCACGGAGAGGGAGGAGTTAGGCAGCCCGAGTGAGTACGACGAAGAGAGAGGGCCATTTTTCTGCTGCTCCGTCTAAGTACCCGTTTCGCGGAGACTTTATACACAGCCCGTGTACTAGGCCCGCATTTGAGGTCAGGAGTGTTGCGATTGGCCCGCGGTCGTATGCTTGCTGGTGGGCTTTGTTTTAGTATGCCGATTATTTTGTTTATGCCCCATAGCCAGTGTCGCCGCTAGCTAGCTAAGTGCATTTAGCATCCAGTGCTAGTGTGTTAGCTAGCCGACTAGAGTTGTGGAGGCTAGTCAGAAGTCATCGGGCTGCGCTGGACGGTGATGTAACTAGGGGAGCCGCTCTGCTCCATTCCTGGGACCTGTCTGCTATCCAAAGAGGACTCGCTTCATCTGCTCTATCTTCGCCAGGGTTGTTTGAACATTGCAACCTTTGGCCATCTTGCGGCGGGTGGAGGCTGCTACCGGGGAGCCGACACCTGCCAGCTGCTAGGCTAGCACTACGCCTTCCATCCTCTGGACTGCACACAGCCTCCCGGTCGAGGAAGCGATGGGTTGTGAGTAACCCGAAAATTTCATTTATACTCACACACACACGCACACTTTTATCTCGTCGCCTGGGCATCGTAGCGGTGGCTGCCTTGCCCTCCGCTCAGAGAGCTGCTTTAATGTGCACCAACGGGCCCCAACGGAAAGTGCTGGGTATTTGTGTGTTCTTTTGATACTTTCTTCCTGTTTATTGTGACCGCTTGTCCCACCCTGTGTAATTTCAATTAATGTTTATTTAATCAGCAATACTACACTCGTGTGGTACTCTCTCTCTCTCTCTCTCTCATTATTATCAAATAAATCCTATTATTATTAATTATATTTCGGGTGTATTGGCAGCTCATTTTCCGCATATGCAAAGCCTAGGTTACTTATAGAGTGCTGGTAATAAGCTTGTACAGTAATTCAGTACACAGCAGAGTTATAAGATCTGCATTAACCACGTGTTTGTTTCATTCTGGGAAGATATACCATTCACCAGCCTTAGCTAAGTGTAGTATTTTCACAGTGGAGGCACCGCGCTACTAAATTGATTATTATCTTGGTTAATTATTTCTATTATCAATTATCACTAATATTGTCATTAGTGGCACTAGCCTACTAGTACACAGGAGGTTCAGCCAGCTCACCATTCCACCGCTGAGAACTCAGGATCCTGTTGCGCTATTGATTTGTATTGTAACACTTTAGTAACTGGTAGCATTAGGCTTTTGTCTTGTTTAAATGTGCTTGGCGTTGCCCGCCAGTGAAAAAGGGGTTACAAATAGCTTTACACTAGTCCAACTCACCGAGCGGGGGGGCTACGTCCCTCTTTGTCGGAGTCCCTCGTAAAAAGAGAGAGTGAACCACAGCTCCGCCTCTAAATACGTCACTGGGAAATATGACACCACCTCCGGTGGGCGTGTGCTTTCGCCCGGGACAGACGTTCCCTGACCATGCCGTTGTCCCGGGAAAATGGACCCGCCCATCTGTTGGATCGCCAGGTCTTTCTCCGGAAACACCGGATGACGACCCATTCGCCGGGGAGGTAGGAATGGAGAACCTTCTCAGCTGGGGTGGGGAGAGCAGCTGCCACCTGTTTGGGAGACTTGGGAGAGAGCAGAGGAGAGATTACAGCAGTGCTGTAGCATAGCATGCTCGTAAAGAGCGGTTTGGGGAAGAGCTCCCGGCGCAGGGCCCGTTCCCATGGTCGGAGGCCGTCCCATGACAATCTCAAAAGGACTAAGCCCTGCTCTGGAGTGTCTTTGTCGCACGCGCATGTACATAAGTACCAGAAGACGTAAGAAACTGTCTCTGTTGCCAGAGAGCACCAAAGTCCACGCCGAAAGCGTAGCGTGAATCCGTGTAGATGGTGACAGACCAGCCAGCTGCCAGCTCGCAGGCCGCAGAGAGGGCCGTGAGTTCAGCAGCCTGTGCAGAGAGGTGAGAGGGCAACGAGCTGCAATTAAGGCAAGCGGAGGCAGAGCAAACGGCCCAACCAACCTGACATTGGCCGGTGGTAAGACAGCGGGAAGCCGACCCATCCACAAAAAGGACAACGTCAGGGTTGGCAAGAGGAGTGGAGCTGAGATCAGGCCGAGGTGAACAAACAGCAGAGACAGCTGCAACGCAGTCGTGTGGTTCACCATCGTCTGGTGAGGGAAGAAGGGTGGCGGGGTTAAGGACAGTGCAACGTTTGACAGTGATGGTGGGCATGTCAAGGAGCACAGTGTTGTAACGTAGCCACCGGGCTGCGGACAGCTGTGACCTTTTCTGTTCAAGTAGGAGGAGCGGGACCGCATGGGGAACCAGGAGAGTAACGTCGGAGTACCCCACGATGTCTCGCGAGGCCATCACAGCCTTTTCAGCAGCAGCGACGGCTCGAAGGCAGCGAGGCAAGCCAGCCGCTACCGGGTCAAGTTTGGTGGAGAAGTAAGCCACAGGGCGCAGCTTGCAGTCCCCCATGAGACTGACTGCAAGAGGACGGAGATCATGCAGCCGTTGCGCTCATCCACAGTTTGAGTGAATGCTTGAGCGGGCTCCGGATAGCCAAGAGTTGGTGCGATTTGGAGCTGGACTTTCAGTCACTCAAAGGCTTTAGTTGCCTCTGGGGTCCACAAGAGGACCTGTGAGGCGGGTGCATGAGAGTCAATGAGGGCCCGAAGGGGTTTGTCAAAGGTTGCAAATGCCGGAACGAACAAGCGACACAGTAGGAAGCCATGCCTAAGAACAGGGTATCTGCAGGTTTCACTAAGTTAATTTTAAGACTTTTTAAGACCTTTTTAATGCCACTTGGATCGGAATTTAAGACCAAGATCTACAACAAAATATATACATATGGTTGGTAAGCACTAACGCCCAACAGCTGAATATTTAACCATTTGATTCGCGCGAGTGCAGTTTTATCGAAATGGTTAAACAAATGTATGTTTTGTGACACGCTGATGTTGTAACCGCATTTCTTGACGTTCACACCGAATATTTAAAGATTTGATTCGCGGAATTTCGCGCGATTGCAATCAGATAAGCTGAAGTCCTCCTCCATGTTGAAAAAGCTGCCAGAAACTACACGCTGCTGTGACTGGTTGATTCGCTGTGAGCATTTGATGACAAAACAACGAATCACAGCAGAGCGCGCAGCGGAGGTCCCTCCCCCCTCCATCTGGCCGATCAATTCTAGCATCAACTTTTCTTCTTCTTCTCTCGGCTGCTATTTTGTCATGACTTAGTTAGCATTTGTCCGCCAAATTCTGTATAGGCTATACCATTTAGCAATTAACCGCTCAGTAAAACCAACATCGGTATTCTTTTCGATAACTAGTTACATTAATATTACCTACAACCGTGAGTTGCAGGTAATATTGCCATGGTATCGCATCATCCAGGTCATTTCTTTGTCTATGGGGGATACATATTTGTTTTAATTACAGGGAATAGCATGCTATAGGTAACAGGTGCGCCTGATACGAACCTGGAATTCATGAAAATAGCATGTGTGTTAGAGTTTGTGGGAGACCCCAAGCGCACGACACCAGGGGTTAGCCGAAAACTGGCGTACTTTATTCAAACATAGGAAGGCAATGAGCGACAAGGAAAAAACGGAAAGTCCAAGGGGGAAAAAAACTCGCGGGTAATCCAAACGGGAACAAGGCAGGATACTTCCACGGGGAAACCTTGCAAGGGAAAAACATGAACCAAGGGCTGGGATGAGTTCGTAGAGAAAAGGACCGTGAGAGGAGAGTCGCCGCTACTGCGGGGAGGTAACAACACGAACTGACAACGGGCACGTGGGAGGCCACCAAACTTAAGCCCAGCCCTGATGACTAAGCCCGGCCCTGACGAGCCGATTGGCTGCCGGCGTGGGGTGGGCGGGCCACGGTGCGGGGTGGGCGAGCCATAACACTTGTTTCCCTTTTATTTTCTTTTTTCCCCCTCAAAATTCACTTAATCCTACCAAATGACCACTTCTATTAGTGCGAGACCGAGGGTGAACAGCCGCTTAATTGTCAGTGCACGACCTCATCTGGTTTCAATAGTACGCGTTTTAAATGATCCTTTTATCCTTTAAAGAATTCTGCTTACCCGTGCGATGAATCTCCCAGGGTTTTGCTGAGGGATCTCAGCGACACCGACCAAACGGACCACCCGCCTCTCCCTTTCTTCTTCTCAAACCTGGTGAGGTTATTGGGAGATCGGTGACTATGTCCTTGTCCCGAGATGATCGGTCAGCCGGTTGTCCGTCTGGCGGAGCGACGTGAGATCCCGCTTCTGACACCAAATTGTTGTGGATTTTCCTTTATCCTTTTAATGGGCTCTTGCCCCAGCAACCTCTGGGGAGAATAATCATGGGACAAATATTGAAGCAAACAGAGAATCTTTAATGCATCTGCAGATGGAGAGCCATAAGGCCACAGAGAGGTTCGTCTATGAGGATATGCTCTGCCTCTGAGCTGGAGATAGTGGTTTTTTATAGAACAGTCCGTCGCGTCATACACTATGTTTCCTGCGTCAACTAAGGTGTAATCTTAAAAAGGAATGAAGGAAACATCTACGTAAATCACGTTCTGTGCCTCGTGAGTGTCTGTACGCCTGTTGCACTTGTCTTTTGCTGTACCTGGCCGTTCCTGGGATGCGGCAACGGGGAGGCAAGCATAGTAACAGTTGCTATGTGGCCCCATGGAAGGTACGCATGAGAACAATTGGTATGTGTGTCTGCAGTGAGTGAGAAGTTTCATACACACAGACAAGTGGAAAACTACAGAGTACATACGGAGTGCATATGGAGAACATTTTGTACTCCACATACATCACCAACATCCTGCTCAGCTCTCCCCTTCTCAGCCTCCTCCTGCTCAGCTGCACCACTCTCCTCTCAGAGCCTCACCGCAGCCACATCATGATGACACGACTGGTACGAATGACATTGCGAGCTACTTGGTGCGCCGAGAGCTTGTGAATTCCGGTCTCATCCAGTTCAACGAGCGCCCAGAAAATTATTGGGCGTGGAAGTCCTGTTTCTTCAACGCCATTGAAGGACTGAACTTAACTGCCAGCGAGGAGCTCGACCTCTTGACAAAGTCGTTAGGAAAAGAGTTCTCAGAGCACGTTAAAAGGATTTGCTATGTGCACGTCGCCGACCCTGTAGTGGGCCTACAACATGTCTGGGAACGCCTAGAAGAGTGCTCCCCTGAAGTGATCGAGAGAGCGCTCTTCGAGAGGATAGAGAACTTTCCAAAAATCGCTCAGAAAGACCCCGTAAAGTTGAGGGAGCTGGGAGACCTGCTGATGGAGTTAGACTCTGCTACGTGTGAGGGCTACCTGCCGGGGATCTCGTACCTGGACACCGCCAGGCGTGTCAACCCGATCGTTGAGAAGCTGCCACACAGTCTACAAGAGAGGTGGATAACTAAGGGTTCCCAGTACAAAGAGCAGCACTATGTCTCCCCCCCCCCCATTCACCTTCTTCGCAGACTTCATCTGCAGCGAGGCACACAGAAGAAATGACCCCAGCTTTACTCTCCCTTCAGCTCCATCGAAAACGTCCAACAAGTCCTCCACAGTGTCCTCAAAACATGAGCGATCAGAAAAGGAATCAAGACACGCCAAAAGGCATGTCTCCACCCACAAGACAGAGGTCTCAACAAACCGCTCAGCTTCTCAGTCACGCAGTTCGAGCAGCAAGCCTGGCGACAAAGGGAAACAATGTCCCATCCATCAGAAGCGCCATCCTCTAAAGAAATGTCGAGGTTTTCGAAGCAAGTCTCTTGAGGAGCGCAAAGCCTTTCTGAAAGAGAATGGTGCCTGCTACAGGTGTTTCTCCTCCACAACTCACCTGGCGAAGAACTGTAAGGCAACTTTGAAGTGCAGCGAATGTGAGAGCGATGACCACATAGCGGCGCTCCACCCTGGACCTCCTCCACGGGACAAAAAAGACAAGGACCCCACCTCAGAGCATGGCGGGGAGAGTGAAGAGGAGGCGCCTCCACCAGCAGTCACCTCTAAATGCACAGCACACCCAGACAGAGCTAGTAACGTCTACATCGTCCTGGACGACCAGAGCAACAGATCTCTGGCGAGGTCTGATTTCTTCTACTTCATCCAAATCAGAGGTTCAGACTCACCGTACACCCTGCGTACATGTGCAGGAGTCACCGAGACATCTGGAAGAAGAGCCACAGGGTTCTTGGCGTAGTCGTTGGATGGAAAAAACAAGTGTGCTGCTTCCAACACTCATTGAGTGCAACCATATGCCTGACCATCGGTCAGAAATCCCGACCCCAGAAGCTGCACAGCACCACAGCCACCTGAAGTCCATCGCTCGCAGAATCCCTCGCCTGGACCCTGAAGCCCAGATCCTGATACTTCTGGGACGCCACATCCTTCAGGTTCACAAAGTCAGGGAGCAACGCAATGGTCCTCCCAGCGCCCCCTATGCCCAACGTCTAGACCTGGGTTGGGTGGTTACAGGGGACGTGTGCCTGGGTTCAGCCCACAAGCCAGCAGCTGTGACTCCCTATCGCACCAGCGTGCTCGAAAACGGAAGGCCATCTCTCCTCACTCCGTGCCCCAACCGTCTCCAGGTCAAGGAAAGGTTCCTCCTTACAGCATCAAACATGACACCCCAGTCCCTGATGACGACAAAGTGCGGCTTTCCATCGAAGATCGTCTGTTCCTGGAGTTCATGGACAGAGAGATGGTGATGGACGACACCAACAGCTGGGTGGCGCCTCTCCCATTCCGATCCCCTCGTCGACGGCTCCCTTACAATCGAGACCAAGCTCTCAGCAGACTTACCTCTCCCCGCCGCACCCTGGAAAGAAAGCCTAAGATGAAAGCCGACTTCGTCACACCTTCATGCAAAACATCTTTGATCGCGACCAGGCTGAGTTGGCCCCACCACTACCGGAGGGAAGTGAGTGCTGGTACTTACTTATCTTCAGCGTCTACCACCCTCAAAAGCCAGACAAGATCAGGGTTGTCTTCGATTCCAGCGCTCAACATCACGGCATCTCCCTGAACGATGTGCGTGCTACTTACCGGCCCGGATCTGAACAACAGCTTGCTGGGAGTCTTGCTGCGCTCCCGAAGAGAAACAGTGGCTGTCATAGCGGACATCGAGCAGATGTTTCACAGCTTCGTCGTTCGAGAAGACAACAGAGATTTCTTGTGTTTCCTGTGGTTCAACAACAACGACCCCAACCGAGAGATTGCCGAGTATCGCATGAAAGTCCACGTATTCGGCAACTCACCATCCCCAGCTGTCGCCATCTATGGACTTCACCGAGCAGCAGAACACAGCTCCAGGGAACACGGAATGGATGCCAAGCACTTAGTGGAACGCGACTTCTACGTCGACGACGGCCTCGCTCTGGCTGGGT
The DNA here is from genome assembly GCF_029633865.1 of Lampris incognitus. Classification (NCBI taxonomy): domain Eukaryota; kingdom Metazoa; phylum Chordata; class Actinopteri; order Lampriformes; family Lampridae; genus Lampris; species Lampris incognitus. The sequence continues at coordinate 95,683 of NW_026611083.1, forward strand.
TGCGTCCCGAGGGGCAGCCGTGAGTAGAGGGAGGAGTCGTTGGCAGCTTGACTGGAGGTGGCCACTTGCTGTGTATTTAGCATAGCAGCACACTCAGCTGCTCCCTCAACCTGTAGTGCGATGGTAATTGCTCTGGACAGCAGCAGATCGTCTTTTTCCAGCAGGAGAGTCTCACGCACCTTTGCGTTGTTGGTGTGTTCGATTAGCTGGTCGCGAACCATCTCGTCCTGAAGCGCGCCAAACTTGCATGAGCTAGCTAGCCCTCGCAAATTAGCTACGTACTGCCGCACAGACTCACCAGGCAGTTGGTGTCGCTGACGGAATATAAATCGCCGAAGGAGGGCACTCTGTGGAGCAGCGAAATGGGTGCTCATAAGTCCCACAGCTTCGTCAAAGTTTGTGACGTTCCCCAGAGTCCCGAGCACACGATGACCCTCTGCTCCCAAGCAGTGTAGCAACAGAGCCGTCTTCCTAGCCTGGCTCACGTCGTCGAGCCCTGAGGCGATGATGTAATTTTCAAAACTATGTAGCCAGCGAGTCCATGGTACCGGAGGCTCGCCAGGTAACGCCAGGAAGGGGGCAGGTGGTGGGAGAGAGATATCAGCCATCCTCGTCGCCAATATTGTATTGAGAAATCACGTCAGGACACAGCGCTGTCGCTCGACACAACCTCTACGTTGCATTCTTTATTTAGACTGACACAGCATCACAGGCAGACCCGATCAAACAACCCAGAGCCCGCAGGCATCACCAAGCGATCCCAGCACAATAGAACAGCACCAAATCAAATGCAGCACTGTCGATGTGTGCAGACATAACAAGGGGCTTACCAGCGTTTCCCATTGGAAGTAACAACCCCTTTCAGCCCGCGATTTAGCAAACACCGTTCACATGTGTCGCACCGGGCATTCATGCAGCATAAGCCTCGGTTTGTAGCTAAGAGCCGTTCACAATGTGCTGCACGAGGCCTACCTACACATGTAGCCTGAGCCTCGAATGTTGCTAGTGCTAGCTAACGTTAGCTAGTACAAGAAGTGAATCTCTTGTGCTGCTTAGCTTACGGGTGCTTAATAGTGACGAGCATAATCGTTCAATAAACATTAGGCTCACATGCATCGAAACTGACGATATTAAATGATTCCAAGTAGAAAATTCAACAAGCCAACTAGCTAGATAGCATTTTTCCTTGGCGTGGGACTGACAAGCTAGCATAAGCTAACGTGAGCTAGTGAAAATTCGCACACATTAAAATGTATCTGGATGTAACGTTACATGTATATAGACATCTCCGATATCGTTATGCAAGCAGGTGAGCGGCTAACGTTAAACCGGAATTAAGCAAGCGAGACTGTGTGGCTAGCTAGAATTAGCAGGCCCCGTTTATAGCAGCTAGCAGCAGGTCTGTCTTCTAACGTCAGGCGTAGCCAATCGCTCGGTTGGTTGTCGGTGTGATAACGTGGCAATATTCGCTAACTTTTTAAAAAAAAAAATATTCGCTAACTAAACGTTAGCTAGCTTATGCTAGCTAGTCGTTTCCTAGCCAGGCTAGCTAGCTATGAACGTATAAACTGCCGTGCGATAACGTTATAATTAGCTTTAATCAGTCACTTAAAAATCACACCCGAGTGTGCCAAAATGTTACAAAAACATGTCGATATTCAATGTTTACTGGGGTTTTTCGCGCTTCGGCTCACTTCTTACCGAGAAATTGGCACTTGGCACAAGTTGGCCGTGAACTTGACTTCTCCTCAGGGCTCCAAGCAGTGAAAAGAAAAATGGCATAAAATCAAGAGATTTTGAGAACCAAAGTTTGGCTACGTCAGTAGTCACGTGACATACTGGATGGAAAAATAGTCTTTGGTTTTAAGTCAGTCAAATACATTGAACCAATGAGGCCCTGATTTCCATTGAATTAAAGTGAGTTTAATACATATATAGACCCAAAATATCATAAATACAATTATATCGGGTCCAATCAAATAAAAAACACGCTTTAATTGAATGGCAGCATATGATCACTTTTTACTGTGTGGATGCAAACAGTGAAACTTATGTAACCCCTTTTTCACTGGCGGGTGAAGTAATACTTGGGGTAGTATTGGTCGAGGATCAATGATCACACCGGGTTAGAGAACTCAGGATTAATCGTGGCTCAGTAGGCAGACGTAATAACCATACGTGGTAGTGGTGTAACCATAATAACAGTCCGGGTAGTACATAACACCTAGTGTAGTTCCAGTGGATATACATGGCATTTATATCACTACAACCAGCTGCACTGATGTTTGCTCGGGAGCTACAGACGCCTGTGGATCTGGTCTTTGGCAAGCCGCCAAACCCACCAGTACGAGTGCCGCCGGGCCAGGACTATGTAGACGCACTACAGGACCGGATGGAGGCTCCTCATCAGCTGGCTCCAGAGAATATGGCTTCTGCAGGGGAAAGGCAGAAGAGAGCCTATGATGTACGTTGCCACCGCAAAGAGTACCAGCAGGGGGACAACGTATGGGTGTATAACCCACGGCGAACGAAGGGACGGTCCCCAAAGCTGAACAGCAACTGGGAGGGGCCCTGCCTCATCCTGAAGAGGATCTCAGAGGTCATCTATAGAGTGAAGCTCCACAGCCGCCCTCGGATAGTCATCCTTCACCAAGATCGCCTCGCACCTTACTTAGTACAGACCAGGCTACCGGGGTCCAGGGAGGGGGTAAGGACACTGCTGGATCAAAGCCAACCTCCCTGGATGTCAGCAAGGAGCTACCATTAGAGCATCTTGTTTTGGGCCAGGGAGGGGGCGGGGACACTGGGTTTACAGAGCTGCCCTCCCTGGCCAGGAATGGAAACAGCGGTGACGTCGAAGTCGACGGTGGGGGCTCAGACCCAGCGGATGCAGAGCCGCCCCCGTCATCCATCAGCAGCCCGCGGCAAGGAGCAGCCCGGGATGGGAGAGGTGCTCGGCGGAAGAAACCCTCATGGTGGATGGACCCATCCACATGGGATTTGGGTTAGGCCAACGGGACGTTGGTCTTTCAAGGAAGGAGGCAGTGTGGCGAATTCAACTAGAGTGTTCCTGCTCCAAGTTCATTTGCATGTTACCCACGATGCAACTGAAATGTCGATGTTTTGGTTATGTTGTGGGCTATTGAACACGTTAAAAACGGGCATATCTGTTACAGATAGCGGGGATGCGGTGCAAGGTGATGGGGACGTTACGAGAGAAGTTGATTAGACAACATGCTATTTCCCACCATGAGGGTAAAGAGTAGGCAAATAGATAAGGTCGCTTCTGTGGCCAAGAAAAGGATCAAGCTGAGACCAAAACGAATTTGTGACTGTTATGACTAGCTTGGCTTGCGGTCATTAAAAGCTTGCTTGCTAACTCTGAAAGGTTTGCTGAGAAGTCCATTATTTGACCACGTGGAAATATCATCATGTTAATTTTATGTCAACCCATTTGGCCCCGTTACACTGGGAGGAGCCATTGCATATGAAGCCCCTGCCCCCCCCCCAAAAAAAAAAACAAACAAAAACAAAACAAAAATAAAAAATGATGTCAGTCATTTATTTGCGACTGTTGTGCGGACTGTGTGTGTTGAGCAGCGACCCCCGGTACACCCTTGTTACAGTCGTTTTTGCTGACCCGGAAGTTGTACTGTCAAGCAAGCGCCACAAACAACGCGCGCGGACAGCCTGGACACGGCAGCACTGGCACATCCTACAAGATTAATAAAGTGTGAGTATTAATCATATACGTTTTGATGCAAGCTGTGCCTTGCCCCTTTAAGGAGAGGGCTTAGTGGGTATTGTGTGTGTGTGTGGGGGGGGGTAATGTAGACGCAGCCGTGTGTGTGTGTGTGTGTGTGTGTGTCTGTGTATTTTCTGTTTGTAGCCGCAGCCGCGGAGACGCTAGTTTGCCGACAAATAGGAAGGTAGCCACCGTTACCAGTGATGATTTGTATGCATCACAGGGAGGGAGGGAGGGAGGGAGGCTGCCGTGTGTTAAATGGGACTGCAGTGCAGTGCAGTGGCCGGCCCGTTCTCCACCGCGGAGTTGGTCCGGACTCTTTATGAAGTTGTTACCAGCTACGAGCCAGGCTAAGCTAAATAGACTAGCGAGACACCCACCGGAGGCTTCCAACTACGGTTCGGAGCCGCGACGCTGGAGAGGTAACAGTACTAGACGTGCTGCTGCACTAGACGTTTTGTTGTTTTGTTGTGTTAAGTTACAAGTAAAGCTGAGCGTCGCTGTGTAAGTTAGCTTTTACCTAATCAACGTTAGCCAACTTGCTAAGTAGGCTGTTGCTCTGCGTGCGCGTTTTCATTTTTGGGGTAGCATGCGGCGATAGCTTTTGTTAAAAAGCATGCTAATTTGCCCTGGGAATCAGTGGAGGCTGATGGAAGTGCCCCATTTGTATCTTAACTGTCATCTTCTTCTCTCTATAGACACTGTGGGACCTGAGCATGACCCAAACAGACCTCACCTACGATGCAGTCCCAGGTAGACCAGTATAGTATGGTCTATAATAGCAGATCATGATCCAGCTCAAGGTTATTGTAGTTCACTAAAACTGAACTAAAACCAGGTGTGAAAAGAGAAGAAAAAAAAACAAAAAAAAACGTTTCAGTTCACTGAAATAAAAATAAAACTTGACTTTAGAGGAGCAAGAAGAGGAAGCGAGTGAAGGCAGAGCCGAAGATCAAATGGTGGAAGTTGAAGAAGGAAAACTGTTGTGTGGAGTTCAGGCAGGGGTTAAGACAGGCACTGGGTGGATAGTGGAGAGTTGCCGGACGGCTGGGCAACCACTGCAGAAATAGTGAGGGAGACAGCTAGGAAGGTACTTGGTGTGTCGGCAGGACAGAGGAAGGAAGACAAGGAGACTTGGTGGTGGAGTGAGGAAGTACAGCAAAGTATACAGAAGAAGAGGTTGGCAAAGAAGAAATGGGATAGTCAGAGAGATGAAGAAAGTAGACAGGAGTACAAGGAGACACAGCGTAAAGCTAAGAGAGGTGGCAAAGGCAAAAGGCGTATGGTGAGTTGTATGACAGGTTAGACACTAAGGAAGGAGAAAAGGACTTGTACCGATTGGCTAGACAGAGGGACCGAGCTGCAAAGGATGTGCAGCAGCTTAGGGTGATGAAGGATAGAGATGGAAATGTGCTGACGAGCGAAGAGAGTGTGCTGAGAAGGTGGAAGGAGTACATTGGGGGGCTGATGAATGAAGAAAATGAGAGAGAGAGAGCAGGTTGGATGATGTGGGGATAGTGAATCAGGAAGTGCAGTGGATTAGCAAGGAGGACGTGAGGGCAGCTATGAAGAGGATGAAGAGTGGCAAGGCAGTTGGTCCTGATGACATACCTGTGGAGGCATGGAGATGTTTAGGAGAGATGGCAGTGGGGTTTTTAACTAGATTGTTTAACTCAAACTTGGAAAGGGAGAGGATGCCTGAGGAGTGGAGAAGAAGCATACCGGTACCGATTTTCAAGAACCAGGGCGATGTGCAGAACTGTAGCAACTACAGAGGTATAAAGTTGATCAGCCACAGCATGAAGATTTGGGAAAGAGTAATCGAAGCTAGGTTAAGAGGAGGAGAGGTGACGATTAGCGAGCGGCAGTATGGTTTCATGCCACGAAAGAGCACCACAGATGCGATGTTTGCTTTGAGAATGTTGATGGAGAAGTATAGAGAAGGCCAGAAGGAGTTACATTGTGTCTTTGTAGATTTAGAGAACGCATAAGCCAGGGTGCCGAGAGAGGAGATGTGGTATTGTATGAGGAAGCCGGGAGTTGCCGAGAAGTATGTAGGAGTGGTGCAGGATATGCACGTGGAAGTGTGACAGTGGCGAGGTGACAGATGGGTTCAAGGTGGAGGTGGGATTACATCAAGAATCGGCTCTGAGCCCCTTCTTGTTTGCAATGGTGATGGACAGGTTGACGGATGAGATCAGGCAGGAGTCTCCATGGACGATGATGTTCGCGGATGACATTGTGATCTGTGGCGAGAGTAGGGTGCAGGTGGAGGAGAGCCTGGAGATGTGGAGGTATGCACTGGAGAGAAGAGGAATGAAAGTCAGTAGGAGCAAGACGGAATACCTGTGTGTGAAAGAGAGGGAAGACAGTGGAATGGTCAGGAGTGGAGGTGACGAAGGCATATGACTTTAAATACTTGGGGTCAACAGTCCAAAGTAACGGGGAGTGCAGGAGAGAGGTGAAGAAGAGAGTGCAGGTAGGGCGGAGAAGAGTGTCAGGAGTGATTTGCGACAGAAGGGTGCCAGCAAGAGTTAAAGGGAAGGTTTACAAGATGGTTGTGAGACCAGCTACGTTGTATGGTTTGGAGACAGTGGCACTGACGAAAAGACAGCAGGAGGCGGAGCTGGAGGTGGCAGAGTTGAAGACGCTAAGGTTTTCACTGGGAGTGACGAAGAAGCACAGGATTAGGCACGATTATATTAGAGGGACCGCTCAAGTCGGACGGTTTGGAGACAAAGCAAGAGAGGCAAGATTGAGATGGCTTGGACATGTGTGGAGGAGAGATGCTGATTTTGGAGCTGCCAGGGAAGAGAAGAAGAGGAAGGCCAAAGAGGAGGTTTATGGATGTGGTGAGGGAAGACATGCAGGTGGCTGGTGTGACAGAGGAAGACGCAGAAGACAGGAAGAAATGGAAACGGATGATCCGCTGTGGCGACCCCTAACGGGAGCAGCCGAAAGTAGTAGATCTATGTCATATGTACATTATTTACAATTAGTTCATAAGTCATTCATAATTCATGTGTGATTTCGTCATTCCTAGGTTATGTGCAGCTATTTACATGCAGTTATGTAGCCTACAATTATTATTTACATGCAGTCATGTGCAGTTATTTACATATGTTATGTAGTTATGTCATAGACATGTGATAACATTTTATAATTTATGCAATGTTTATTGAAACATTCTTTCTCTGTATTGCCCCCCTATACAGTTTTACAAAAAGGTTTGAATTCTCAAAGTTCTTCAGTAAAGTTCCTCAACTTGGACTGGGACTCTGTATTTCTTTGGGATTCTTCATGTTGGCTATCTGTCCGCCTGTCTATACATGGACACAAATACGTAGGACAGAATAGGCGGTCTTCTCGTTCCCCCCCGCCGTTTAAAGAAAAAAAAATTGTGTGTCTTTTTCTATCTTATTCCTCAAGGGTTAAAACCTCAACTAGGGCTTCTTGTTACCTTTCCAGGGTACAAGCCACAACTAGGGTTACCTGGCAGAATTCGGGTTTGAGGTTAAGATTGGGGTTAAGCCAGGGGAAAGGGTACCCCCATCCGGCCACTCGTCAGGCGCTGGCATAATAGGTGTACGTTATGTACAGTAGATTGGATGATTGTATGACCGGCTGGCCAGCAGGTGGAGTCATGGAGGCACCAATCTCAGTAATATGAGGCGCATAGATGACGTCGGCATGCAGCGCAGGCGATTCTGAACGGTGCAAATAAACGAAGCACATGGCTGCATGGAGTTGAGCTCCCGAAAAATACAAGAGTTAATTAAATGCGATAAAGTGGAAACGGTTAATTTAAATGCGATAAAGTGGAAACGTTGTAGAACCAGCATCATCACAGCTCAGTACTGCACGTGTACAGCACGTGTACAGCCAGTGTATGGTCCCACAGCTGTGGTCAGCATCACGTCATTCAGCACGCTGTTGTTCATCTAGCTGTGTGTACAGCTAGCCGTGTATCAGTCAACCAAACGACCAGCTTATGTTAGCTCATGTACAGTTTGGAAACAGCTAATGTTAGCTTGTGTACAGGAGGAAATACATTGTCAACGAACATTTGTGTCATCTCGTCATTTATGGTTGGCGTTCACAACGCCGCTAAATCTCAACAATTGCGACAGATAGTAAATCTGTGTCAGTCCAAACGTTTGTAGTTCAAACGTTTACAATAGGTTAGAAATTTAAAACCGCATTCCCAAATAAATTGGAATTAACCTTGTACACTGTCAATCAACAAGATGTTTAGATGGCGGCCACCTTCTTCAGGCGAGGGCTTAGACTTTTCACGACCGGGCGGCATCTCGGTGGCCTTCTAAGGCTCGTAAAAATCAAATTAACAATGGAAAAAATAGCCAACATTAATCCAACTCACCGAACAGCGGGCAACGTAGCTCTGTGCCGGACTCCATCGAAAAGAGAGAATGAGGCTCCGCCTCTTAATATATACTGGGAAATATGACACCACTTCCGGTAGATGTCACGCTCTCCACAAAAGGCGGCCCCCCACGCCGTTGTCACGGGAAACATGACGCGACATCCGGCAAACGCGCGCCCTCCCCATAGACGGAAAAAAACAGAAAGGGGGAGAAAAAAAGAAAAAAAAAAGACAAAAGGGGACAGTGTGTTTTTTCCAGAGACGGGTTCGGGTTAGAGTTATAGGACCGTGTGTCCGAGGAAAGTGACGTGTTGTTGACAAAATTGGAGTTTGGAGAGACTAGCTTGGTGACCTTCTTGGGCCAGATGGCGTAAGAGAGAGACCGAGTCACAGCTGCACTGCGTTGTGGTGGGGGCACAAAGCAGGAGGTCGTCGACGTACTGCCATAGGGTTGAGCCGCGCGTCAGCGTAAGTGTGCTAAGGCTGTCTCGAAGCGCCCCGTTGTAGATCGTGGGGCTTTCACAATAGCCCTGACACAGCCTTGTCCATGTGTAAGGCCGACCGTCAAATAGGAACGCAAACCAGAACAGGGACGCTGAAGAAAGCGTTGGCATGGTCCACAACGGCAAACCGCCGTGCAGAAGGGGGAACCTGAGACATAAGGGTGTAGGGATTGGGGACGCAGGGCGTGCGGGCCCTGACAGCTGCATTTACTGCCTGAAGGTCTTGAACGAATCTCCATTCAGTGGGCTGTCCGGGTGGGCGTATCTTCTTCACGGGGAAGATGGGAGTGGAAACCGGGGAGGTGGGCCAAGGGACAATTATGCCCTTGACACGCAAGGCATTGAATACAGGGCAGATGCCATTAACCGCTTCCGGTTTCAAAGGGTACTGAGGTTGGTGGGGACGGAAGTCGGATTTCGGGGTAATGATGACGGGCTCACAATTACGTATGAGACCTACATCCTATTTCCCGTCAGCCCAAAGATGGGAGGGGATGTTGTGAAGCTGCGGAGCAAGTGCAGTGTGTGTGTGTGTGCCAGTGTATGGGCCTCAGTCACTGACGGTGAGGGGGCGGACAGAGCCAACATTCGTGACGTCACCGCAACGGTGGCGCTGACGTCTACCCGGTATAATTTTAGTGAGGGGGACCAGTCGCTTGAAGAGTCGGCGGGAAGCCAATCTGACGCCAGAGAAGCTTGTCGCGCGAGTGGACCCGTATCTGTCCACTGGGAACCCCGTGGTTTTACCAAGGAGACGTGCGGGACCGAGTCATCAACCGAAAACAACGCAGTTTGGTCGGTGTCTAATGTACACGTGACATGAGCGGTGCAGTGTAGGTTGTCCGCTGTCATGTAGGTCGATGCGTCCCCTGTTGTGGTGTGTGAGCAAGGGAGCAGAGCCACTGTGTGTATTGGGAGGCGGTAGGAGCCCACATGTAGACCCGTAGAGGGAGGGCGGGGTTATGTGTATGCAAAAAAATATTCGCTGCTGGTAACGAAGTGATGTACAGCCCTGATGAGGTGGAAACAACAGAGATGCCCAGTTGGATCATGCCATCTCCATCCAGCAAATTAAATGGGCAGTTATCAGAAATTAAAACAGGCAATTTTGTTGATGAGCTGTCATCCAGGCAAACAAGCGCACAGGAACGGATAATGGCTCCGTGACACACGTACCACTCGCAACAGTGGAGAGGACCGTTTGGCCGCTCCGTGTTAATCGTGGCCGGCCGATAGGCGGTTCTCACCACCATTCGTGTGGCTCCCGTGTCTAACAAGAAAGGCAGCTCAGCATTTGCAAGACGCAAGGTTATCATTGGCAGTTTTCGGAAAGCTAGCTCATGAGATACATACTGTCCAACTGGGGAAGCTAACAGAAAAGCAGAGTCTTCATTGCAAATCAGTGTATTTGGTTGTGTCTGTGCATTCATACGACCTGATGTGGCAGCAGATGTGTCCAGGACCCCCACCTCCTCCTCCCGTGTCGCCTGTCAGTCCGAACCCCGGTATGAGCCTCCCCGTGGGGCCCACTGGTTGTGAGGTCCGTTGCTCCATCCTCGGCCTCTTCCGCGCCTTTGGTTGATGCCCTTGACGGAGTGGACAGTCTTAAGCCCAGTGACCGGGCTGGCCACATGTGAAGCAGCAGTCGTCACCCGGTTGGGGGCCGCTGGGCTGGGCGTGTTGTCACGGGTTCTGACATCGTGAACGGTCCCCGGGTCTGTCCTGTTGCACAGGTTAGTAGGGTGAAGGAAGCCGCTGCGGCACCATGGAGGAGAGAGAGAGAGGTGCGATGTTTGTCCTGAGCCTGCCTTGCCTTCTGTTCTACTTCCTTTTTCGGCATTTGATCGTGGGCATGATCAGCATGTCTCAGCAAGTCTTCCAGTCGTCTCTTTCCGTATCCTACGCAGTGTGTTTCTATGGCTTTCCTAACTCCGTCCTGCAGGCCGGCCAGGAAATGTTTGCAGAGGTGAGTTTCCCATTGGCCCCTCGCCGTGGACGGGGGAGAGAGAATTGGTGGCGGTTGGGGTGTTGGTGGTGGTGGTGGTGTCAGACGGGGTGTCGGTGGTGGTCCCAGGATCGGTCTCATGGCGCCGCGTTGTTGGACAGATTGTTGGACGCACCCGGAGTCGTCAGAGGGGTGTCCCAGAGACATCGCTATGAGCTGCGGATATAAGGAAGACAAAAGGAGAGAGAGAGGCTGGCTGCCATGTGAGTATGGCGGAGGGGTGGATGTCAGAGATGGAATAGGAGAGGTGTGTGAGAACGGGTCTTTGGTTGATACGTGAGCTGTCGTATCTCTGTCTTTACCGAGTCGTCGCTGCGCGTCACAGTCCTCTGTAGCCTTTTTCTTTCCCTACTTTCACACTCTTTCTCCCACATTCCCAAAATTCTTTCTTGCTCTGCCATATACTCTAACCATGTTGTAGGAATCTTTTTCCTTTCTAAGACCTTCGCTTTTCCCTTTTCCATGGACTGTCGGACTTTCATTAGTTTATTCTTGCTCAAAGTTCCTTCAACAGGAAACCCATGATCCTGCATCCAGTCTAAAACATATTTTACCGAGTCTTCACCATATTTCCTTATCACTCATTATCTGATAGATCGGACCCTCCATATTTATCGGGGGCAGTTTACTGCCCTTGTTTCCCTTTTATTTTCTTTTTTTCCCCTCAAAATTCACTTGATCCTTCCAAATGACCACTTCTATTAGTGCGAGACCGAGGGTGAACAGCCGCTTAATTGTCAGTGCACGACCTCATCTGGTTTCAATAGTACGCGTTTTAAATGATCATTTTATCCTTTAAAGAATTCTGCTTACCCGTGCGATGAATCTCCCAGGGTTTTGCTGAGGGATCTCAGCGACACCGAACAAACGGACCACCCGCCTCTCCCTTTCTTCTTCTCAAACCTGGTGAGGTTATTGGGAGATCGGTGACTATGTTCTTGTCCCGAGATGATCGGTCAGCCGGTTGTCCGTCTGGCGGGGCGACGTGAGATCCCGCTTCTGACACCAAATTGTTGTGGATTTTCCTTTATCCTTTTAATGGGCTCTTGCCCCAGCAACCTCTGGGGAGAATAATCATCGGACAAATATTAAAGAAAACAGAGAATCTTTAATGCATCTGCAGATGGAGAGACATAAGGCCACACAGAGGTTTGTCTGTGAGGATATGCTCTGCCTCTGAGCTGGAGATAGTGGTTTTTTATAGAACAGTCCGTCGCGTCATACACTATGTTTCCTGCGTCAACTAAGGTGTAATCTTACAAAGGAATGAAGGAAACATCTACGTTAATCACGTTCTGTGCCTCGTGAGTGTCTGTACGCCTGTTGCACTTGTCTTTTGCTGTACCTGGCCGTTCCTGGGATGCGGCAACGGGGAGGCAAGCATAGTAACAGTTGCTATGTGGCCCCATGGAAGGTACGCATGAGAACAATGGTTATGTGTGTCTGCAGTGAGTGAGAAGTTTCATACACACAGACAAGTGGAAAACTACAGAGTACATACGGAGTGCATATGGAGAACATTTTGTACTCCACATACATCACCAACATCCTGCTCAGCTCTCCCCTTCTCAGCCTCCTCCTGCTCAGCTGCACCACTCTCCTCTCAGAGCCTCACCGCAGCCACATCGTGATGACACGACTGGTACGAATGACATTGCGAGGTACTTGGTGCGCCGAGAGCTTGTGAATTCCGGTCTCATCCAGTTCAACGAGCGCCCAGAAAATTATTGGGCATGGAAGTCATCTTTCTTCAACGCCATTGAAGGACTGAACTTAACTGCCAGCGAGGAGCTCGACCTCTTGACAAAGTCGTTAGGAAAAGAGTTCTCAGAGCACGTTACAAGGATTCGCTATGTGCACGTCGCCGACCCTGTAGTGGGCCTACAACATGTCTTGGAACGCCTAGAAGAGTGCTCCCCTGAAGTGATCGAGAGAGCGCTCTTCGAGAGGATAGAGAACTTTCCAAAAATCTCTCAGAAAGACCCCGTAAAGTTGAGGGAACTGGGAGACCTGCTGATGGAGTTAGACTCTGCTAAGTGTGAGGGCTACCTGCCGGGGCTCTCGTACCTGGACACCGCCAGGGGTGTCAACCCGATTGTTGAGAAGCTGCCACACAGTCTACAAGAGAGGTGGATAACTAAGGGTTCCCAGTACAAAGAGCAGCACCATGCCCCCCCCCCCATTCACCTTCTTCGCAGACTTCCTCTGCAGCGAGGCACACAGAAGAAACGACCCCAGCTTTACTCTCCCTTCAGCTCCCTCGAAAACGTCCAACAAGTCCTCCACAGGGTTCTCAAAACATGAGCGATCAGAAAAGGTATCAAGACACGCCAAAAGGCATGTCTCCACCCACAAGACAGAGGTCTCAACAAACCGCTCAGCTTCTCAGTCACGCAGTTCGAGCAGCATGCCTGGCGACAAAGGGAAACAATGTCCCATCCATCAGAAGCGCCATCCTCTAAAGAAATGTCGGGGTTTTCGAAGCAAGTCTCTTGAGGAGCGCAAAGCCTTTCTGAAAGAGAATGGTGCCTGCTACAGGTGTTGCTCCTCCACAACTCACTTGGCGAAGAACTGTAAGGCAACTTTGAAGTGCAGCGAATGTGAGAGCGATGACCACATAGCGGCGCTCCACCCTGGACCTCCTCCACGGGACAAAAAAGACAAGGACCCCACCTCAGAGCATGGCGGGGAGAGTGAAGAGGAGGCGCCTCCACCAGCAGTCACCTCTAAATGCACAGCACACCCAGACAGAGCTGGTAACGTCTACATCGTCCTGGACGACCAGAGCAACAGATCTCTGGCGAGGTCTGATTTCTTCTACCTCATCCAAATCAGAGGTTCAGACTCACCGTACACCCTGCGTTGCGTACATGTGCAGGAGTCACCGAGACATCTGGAAGAAGAGCCACAGGGTTCTTGGCGGAGTCGTTGGATGGAAAAAACAAGTGTGCTGCTTCCAACACTCATTGAGTGCAACCATATGCCTGACGATCGGTCAGAAATCCCGACCCCAGAAGCTGCACAGCACCACAGCCACCTGAAGTCCATCGCCGTGAACTTGACTTCTCCTCAGGGCTCCAAGCAGTGAAAAGAAAAATGGCATAAAATCAAGAGATTTTGAGAACCAAAGTTTGGCTGCGTCAGTAGTCACGTGACATACTGGATGGAAAAATAGTCTTTGGTTTTAAGTCAGTCAAATACATTGAACCAATGAGGCCCTGATTTCCATTGAATTAAAGTGATTTTAATACATATATAGACCCAAAATATCATAAATACAATTATATCGGGTCCAATCAAATAAAAAACACGCTTTAATTGAATGGCAGCATATGATCACTTTTTACTGTGTGGATGCAAACAGTGAAACTTATGTAACCCCTTTTTCACTGGCGGGTGAAGTAATACTTGGGGTAGTATTGGTCGAGGATCAATGACCACACCGGGTTATAGAACTCAGGTTTAATCGTGGCTCAGTAGGCAGACGTAATAACCATACGTGGTAGTGGTGTAACCATAATAACAGTCCGGGTAGTACATAACACCTAGTGTAGTTCCAGTGGATATACATGGCGTTATATCACTACAACCAGCTGCACTGATGTTTGCTCGGGAGCTACAGACGCCTGTGGATCTGGTCTTTGGCAAGCCGCCAAACCCACCAGTACGAGTGCCGCCGGGCCAGGACTATGTAGACGCACTACAGGACCGGATGGAGGCTCCTCATCAGCAGGCTCCAGAGAATATGGCTTCTGCAGGGGAAAGGCAGAAGAGAGCCTATGATGTACGTTGCCACCACAAAGAGTACCAGCAGGGGGACAACGTATGGGTGTATAACCCACGGCGAACGAAGGGACGGTCCCCAAAGCTGAACAGCAACTGGGAGGGGCCCTGCCTCATCCTGAAGAGGATCTCAGAGGTCATCTATAGAGTGAAGCTCCACAGCCGCCCTCGGATAGTCATCCTTCACCAAGATCGCCTCGCACCTTACTTAGTACAGACCAGGCTACCGGGGTCCAGGGAGTGGGTAAGGACACTGCTGGATCAAAGCCAACCTCCCTGGATGTCAGCAAGGAGCTACCATTACAGCACCTTGTTTTGGGCCAGGGAGGGGGCGGGGACACTGGGTTTACAGAGCTGCCCTCCCTGGCCAGGAATGGAAACAGCGGTGACGTCGACGTCGACGGTGGGGGCTCAGACCCAGCGGATGCAGAGCCGCCCCCGTCATCCATCAGCAGCCCGCGGCAAGGAGCAGCCCGGGATGGGAGAGCTGCTCGGCGGAAGAAACCCTCATGGTGGATGGACCCATCCACATGGGATTTGGGTTAGGCCAACGTGGGACGTTGGTCTTTCAAGGAAGGAGGCAGTGTGGCGAATTCAACTAGAGTGTTCCTGCTCCAAGTTCATTTGCATGTTACCCACGATGCAACTGAAATGTCGATGTTTTGGTTATGTTGTGGGCTATTGAACACGTTAAAAACGGGCATATCTGTTACAGATAGCGGGGATGCGGTGCAAGGTGATGGGGACGTTACGAGAGAAGTTGATTAGACAACATGCTATTTCCCACCATGAGGGTAAAGAGTAGGCAAATAGATAAGGTCGCTTCTGTGGCCAAGAAAAGGATCAAGCTGAGACCAAAACGAATTTGTGACTGTTATGACTAGCTTGGCTTGCGGTCATTAAAAGCTTGCTTGTTAACTCTGAAAGGTTTGCTGAGAAGTCCATTATTTGACCACGTCAAAATATCATCATGTTAATTTTATGTCAACCCATTTGGCCCCGTTACACTGGGAGGAGCCATTACATATGAAGCCCCTGCCCCTCCCCCCCCAAAAAAAACAAACAAAAACAAAACAAAAATAAAAAATGATGTCAGTCATTTATTTGCGACTGTTGTGCGGACTGTGTGTGTTGAGCAGCGACCCCCGGTACACCCTTGTTACAGTCGTTTTTGCTGACCCGGAAGTTGTACTGTCAAGCAAGCGCCACAAACAACGCGCGCGGACAGCCTGGACACGGCAGCACTGGCACATCCTACAAGATTAATAAAGTGTGAGTATTAATCATATACGTTTTGATGCAAGCTGTGCCTTGCCCCTTTAAGGAGAGGGCTTAGTGGGTATTGTGTGTGTGTGGGGGGGGGGGGTGATGTAGACGCAGCCGTGTGTGTGTGTGTGTGTCTGTGTATTTTCTGTTTGTAGCCGCAGCCGCGGAGACGCTAGTTTGCCGACAGATAGGAAGGTAGCCACCGTTACCAGTGATGATTTGTATGCATCACAGGGAGGGAGGGAGGGAGGGAGGCTGCCGTGTGTTAAATGGGACTGCAGTGCAGTGCAGTGGCCGGCCCGTTCTCCACTGCAGAGTTGGTCCGGACTCTTTATGAAGTTGTTACCAGCTACGAGCCAGGCTAAGCTAAATAGACTAGCGAGACACCCACCAGAGGCTTCCAACTACGGTTCGGAGCCGCGACGCTGGAGAGGTAACAGTACTAGACGTGCTGCTGCACTAGACGTTTTGTTGTTTTGTTGTGTTAAGTTACAAGTAAAGCTGAGCGTCGCTGTGTAAGTTAGCTTTTACCTAATCAACGTTAGCCAACTTGCTAAGTAGGCTGTTGCTCTGCGTGCGCGTTTTCATTTTTGGGGTAGCATGCGGCGATAGCTTTTGTTAAAAAGCATGCTAATTTGCCCTGGGAATCAGTGGAGGCTGATGGAAGTGCCCCATTTGTATCTTAACTGTCATCTTCTTCTCTCTATAGACACTGTGGGACTTGAGCAGGACC
Organism: Lampris incognitus; assembly: GCF_029633865.1. NCBI lineage: Eukaryota > Metazoa > Chordata > Actinopteri > Lampriformes > Lampridae > Lampris > Lampris incognitus. Next base: position 112,102 of record NW_026611083.1, read on the forward strand.
CAAACAGACCTCACCTACGATGCAGTCCCAGGTAGACCAGTATAGTATGGTCTATAATAGCAGATCATGATCCAGCTCAAGGTTATTGTAGTTCACTAAAACTGAACTAAAACCAGGTGTGAAAAGAGAAGAAAAAAAAAACATTTCAGTTCACTGAAATAAAAATAAAACTTGACTTTAGAGGAGCAAGAAGATGAAGCGAGTGAAGGCAGAGCCGAAGATCAAATGGTGGAAGTTGAAGAAGGAAAACTGTTGTGTGGAGTTCAGGCAGGGGTTAAGACAGGCACTGGGTGGATAGTGGAGAGTTGCCGGACGGCTGGGCAACCACTGCAGAAATAGTGAGGGAGACAGCTAGGAAGGTACTTGGTGTGTCGGCAGGACAGAGGAAGGAAGACAAGGAGACTTGGTGGTGGAGTGAGGAAGTACAGCAAAGTATACAGAAGAAGAGGTTTCTCAAAGAAGAAATGGGATAGTCAGAGAGATGAAGAAAGTAGACAGGAGTACAAGGAGACACAGCTTAAAGCTAAGAGAGGTGGCAAAGGCAAAAGGCGTATGGTGAGTTGTATGACAGGTTAGACACTAAGGAAGGAGAAAAGGACTTGTACCGATTGGCTAGACAGAGGGACCGAGCTGCAAAGGATGTGCAGCAGCTTAGGGTGATGAAGGATAGAGATGGAAATGTGCTGACGAGCGAAGAGAGTGTGCTGAGAAGGTGGAAGGAGTACATTGGGGGGCTGATGAATGAAGAAAATGAGAGAGAGAGAGCAGGTTGGATGATGTGGGGATAGTGAATCAGGAAGTGCAGTGGATTAGCAAGGAGGACGTGAGGGCAGCTATGAAGAGGATGAAGAGTGGCAAGGCAGCTGGTCCTGATGACATACCTGTGGAGGCATGGAGATGTTTAGGAGAGATGGCAGTGGGGTTTTTAACTAGATTGTTTAACTCAATCTTGGAAAGGGAGAGGATGCCTGAGGAGTGGAGAAGAAGCATACCGGTACCGATTTTCAAGAACCAGGGCGATGTGCAGAACTGTAGCAACTACAGAGGTATAAAGTTGATCAGCCACAGGATGAAGATTTGGGAAAGAGTAATCGAAGCTAGGTTAAGAGGAGGAGAGGTGACGATTAGCGAGCGGCAGTATGGTTTCATGCCACGAAATAGCACCACAGATGCGATGTTTGCTTTGAGAGTGTTGGTGGAGAAGTATAGAGAAGGCCAGAAGGAGCTACATTGTGTCTTTGTAGATTTAGAGAACGCATAAGCCAGGGTGCCGAGAGAGGAGATGTGGTATTGTATGAGGAAGCCGGGAGTTGCCGAGAAGTATGTAGGAGTGGTGCAGGATATGCACGTGGAAGTGTGACAGTGGCGAGGTGACAGATGGGTTCAAGGTGGAGGTGGGATTTACATCAAGGATCGGCTCTGAGCCCCTTCTTGTTTGCAATGGTGATGGACAGGTTGACGGATGAGATCAGGCAGGAGTCTCCATGGACGATGATGTTCGCGGATGACATTGTGATCTGTGGCGAGAGTAGGGTGCAGGTGGAGGAGAGCCTGGAGATGTGGAGGTATGCACTGGAGAGAAGAGGAATGAAAGTCAGTAGGAGCAAGACGGAATACCTGTGTGTGAAAGAGAGGGAAGACAGTGGAATGGTCAGGAGTGGAGGTGACGAAGGCATATGACTTTAAATACTTGGGGTCAACAGTCCAAAGTAACGGGGAGTGCAGGAGAGAGGTGAAGAAGAGAGTGCAGGTAGGGCACAGAAGAGTGTCAGGAGTGATTTGCGACAGAAGGGTGCCAGCAAGAGTTAAAGGGAAGGTTTACAAGATGGTTGTGAGACCAGCTACGTTGTATGGTTTGGAGACAGTGGCACTGACGAAAAGACAGCAGGAGGCGGAGCTGGAGGTGGCAGAGTTGAAGACGCTAAGGTTTTCACTGGGAGTGACGAAGAAGCACAGGATTAGGCACGATTATATTAGAGGGACCGCTCAAGTTGGACGGTTTGGAGACAAAGCAAGAGAGGCAAGATTGAGATGGCTTGGACATGTGTGGAGGAGAGATGCTGAGTATATTGGGAGAAGGATGCCGATTATGGAGCTGCCAGGGAAGAGAAGAAGAGGAAGGCCAAAGAGGAGGTTTATGGATGTGGTGAGGGAAGACATGCAGGTGGCTGGTGTGACAGAGGAAGACGCAGAAGACAGGAAGAAATGGAAACGGATGATCCGCTGTGGCGACCCCTAACGGGAGCAGCCGAAAGTAGTAGATCTATGTCATATGTACATTATTTACAATTAGTTCATAAGTCATTCATAATTCATGTGTGATTTCGTCATTCCTAGGTTATGTGCCGCTATTTACATGCAGTTATGTAGCCTACAATTATTATTTACATGCAGTCATGTGCAGTTATTTACATATGTTATGTAGTTATGTCATAGACATGTGATAACATTTTATAATTTATGCAATGTTTATTGAAACGTTCTTTCTCTGTATTGCCCCCCTATACAGTTTTACAAAAAGGTTTGAATTCTCAAAGTTCTTCAGTAAAGTTCCTCAACTTGGACTGGGACTCTGTATTTCTTTGGGATTCTTCATGTTGGCTATCTGTCCGCCTGTCTATACATGGACACAAATACGTAGGACAGAATAGGCGGTCTTCTCGTTCCCCCCCGCCATTTAAAGAAAAAAAAATTGTGTGTCTTTTTCTATCTTATCCCTCAAGGGTTAAAACCTCAACTAGGGCTTCTTGTTACCTTTCCAGGGTTCAAGTCACAACTAGGGTTACCTGGCAGAATTCGGGTTTAAGGTTAAGATTGGGGTTAAGCCAGGGGAAAGGGTACCCCCCCATCCGGCCACTCGTCAGGCGCTGGCATAATAGGTGTACGTTATGTACAGTAGATTTGATGATTGTATGACCGCCTGGCCAGCAGGTGGAGCCATGGAGGCACCAATCTCAGTAATATGAGGCGCATAGATGACGTCATCATGCAGCGCAGGCGATTCTGAACGGTGGAAATAAACGAAGCACATGGTTGCATGGAGTTGAGCTCCCGAAAAATACAAGAGTTAATTAAATGCGATAAAGTGGAAACGGTTAATTTAAATGCGATAAAGTGGAAACGTTGTAGAACCAGCATCATCACAGCTCAGTACTGCACGTGTACAGCACGTGTACAGCCAGTGTATGGTCCCACAGCTGTGGTCAGCATCACGTCATTCAGCACGCTGTTGTTCAGCAAGCTGTGTGTACAGCTAGCCGTGTATCAGTCAACCAAACGACCAGCTTATGTTAGCTCATGTACAGTTTGGAAACAGCTAATGTTATCTTGTGTACAGGAGGAAATACATTGTCAACGAACATTTGTGTCATCTCGTCATTTATGGGTGGCGTTCACAACGCCGCTAAATCTCAACAATTGCGACAGATAGTAAATCTGTGTCAGTCCAAACGTTTGTAGTTCAAACGTTTACAATAGGTTAGAAATTTAAATCTGCATTCCCAAATAAATTGGAATTAACCTTGTACACTGTCCATCAAACAAGATGTTTAGATGGCGGCCACAGTCCCCCACCAACGAAAGTCGCGCGACGTTTCGGTTTTATGGAACCTTCTTCAGGCGAGGGCTTAGACTTTTCACGACCGGGCGGCATCTCGGTGGCCTTCTAAGGCTCGTAAAAATCAAATTAACAATCGAAAAAATAGCCAACATTAATCCAACTCACCGAACAGCGGGCGACGTAGCTCTGTGCCCGACTCCGACGAAAAGAGAGAATGAGGCTCCGCCTCTAAATATATACTGGGAAATATGACACCACTTCCGGTAGATGACAAGCTCTCCGGAAAAGGCGGCCCCCCACGCCGTTGTCACGGGAAACGTGACGCGACATCCGGCAAACGAGCGCCCTCCCCATAGACGGAAAAAAACAGAAAGGGGGAGAAAAAAAGAAAAAAGGGGACAGGGTTATTTTTCCAGAGACGGGTTAGGGTTATAGGACCGTGTGTCCGAGGAAAGTGACGTGTTGTTGACAAAATTGGAGTTTGGAGAGACTAGCTTGGTGACCTTCTTGTGCCAGATGGCGTAAGAGAGAGACCGAGTCACGGCTGCACTGCGTTGTGGTGGGGGCACAAAGCAGGAGGTCGTCGACGTACTGCCATAGGGTTGAGCCGCGCGTCAGCGTAAGTGTGCTAAGGCTGTCTCGAAGCGCCCCGTTGTAGATCGTGGGGCTTTCACAATAGCCCTGACACAGCCTTGTCCATGTGTAAGGCCGACCGTCAAATAGGAAGGCAAACCAGAACAGGGACGCTGAAGAAAGCGTTGGCAAGGTCCACAACGGTAAACCGCCGTGCAGAAGGGGGAACCTGAGACATAAGGGTGTAGGGATTGGGGACGCAGGGCGTGCGGGCCCTGACAGCTGCATTTACTGCCTGAAGGTCTTGAACGAACCTCCATTCAGTGGGCGTATCTTCTTCACGGGGAAGATGGGAGTGGAAACCGGGGAGGTGGGCCAAGGGACAATTATGCCCTTGACACGCAAGGCATTGAATACAGGGCAGATGCCATTAACCGCTTCCGGTTTCAAAGGGTACTGAGGTTGGTGGGGACGGAAGTCGGATTTCGGGGTAATGATGACGGGCTCACAATTACGTATGAGACCTACATCCTATTTCCCGTCAGCCCAAAGATGGGAGGGGATGTTGTGAAGCTGCGGAGCAAGTGCAGTGTGTGTGTGTGTGCCAGTGTATGGGCCTCAGTCACTGACGGTGAGGGGGCGGACAGAGCCAACATTCGTGACGTCACCGCAACGGTGGCGCTGACGTCTACCCGGTATAATTTTAGTGAGGGGGACCAGTCGCGTGAAGAGTCGGCGGGAAGCCAATCTGACGCCAGAGAAGCTTGTCGCGCGAGTGGACCCGTATCTGTCCACTGGGAACCCCGTGGTTTTACCAAGGAGACGTGCGGGACCGAGTCATCAACCGAAAACAACGCAGTTTGGTCGGTGTCTAATGTACACGTGACATGAGCGGTGCAGTGTAGGTTGTCCGCTGTCATGTAGGTCAATGCGTCCCCTGTTGTGGTATGTGAGCAAGGGAGCAGAGCCACTGTGTGTATTGGGAGGCGGTAGGAGCCCACATGTAGACCCGTAGAGGGAGGGCGGGGTTATGTGTATGCAAAAAAATATTCGCTGCTGGTAACGAAGTGATGTACAGCCCTGATGAGGTGGAAACAACAGAGATGCCCAGTTGGATCATGCCATCTCCATCCAGCAAATTAAATGGGCAGTTATCAGAAATTAAAACAGGCAATTTTGTTGATGAGCTGTCATCCAGGCAAACAAGCGCACAGGAATGGATAATGGCTCCGTGACACACGTACCACTCGCAACAGTGGAGAGGACCGTTTGGCCGCTCCGTGTTAACCGTGGCCGGCCGATAGGCGGTTCTCACCACCGTTCGTGTGGCTCCCGTGTCTAACAAGAAAGGCAGCTCAGCATTTGCAAGACGCAAGGTTATCATTGGCAGTTTTCGGAAAGCTAGCTCATGAGATACATACTGTCCAACTGGGGAAGCTAACAGCAAAGCAGAGTCTTCATTGCAAATCAGTGTATTTGGTTGTGTCTGTGCATTCATACGACCTGATGTGGCAGCAGATGTGTCCAGGACCCCCACCTCCTCCTCCCGTGTCGCCTGTCAGTCCGAACCCCGGTATGAGCCTCCCCGTGGGGCCCACTGGTTGTGAGGTCCGTTGTTCCATCCTCGGCCTCTTCCGCGCCTTTGGTTGATGCCCTTGACGGAGTGGACAGTCTTCAGCCCAGTGACCGGGCTTGCCACATGTGAAGCAGCAGTCGTCACCCGGTTGGGGGCCGCTGGGCTGGGCGTGTTGTCATGGGTTCTGACATCGTGAACGGTCCCCGGGTCTGTCCTGTTGCACAGGTTAGTAGGGTGAAGGAAGCCACTGCGGCACCATGGAGGAGAGAGAGAGAGGTGTGATGTTTGTCCTGAGCCTGCCTTGCCTTCTGTTCTTCTTCCTTTTTCTGCATTTGATCGTGGGCATGATCAGCATGTCTCAGCAAGTCTTCCAGTCGTCTCTTTCCGTATCCTACGCAGTGTGTTTCTATGGCTTTCCTAACTCCGTCCTGCAGGCCGGTCAGGAAATGTTTGCAGAGGTGAGTGTTGTGGTTACACCGCCCCGAGCTGCCTCCCCGGCACGTTCAAGCCACTCCCCCAGCTCGGACGTGCCGGAAACATCCGAGCGCTCGGCTCGCGCTCTGAGGAGACGAGCGCTGCACTGCACCAGGTGTTTGCCATCATCCATCAGGCACACCTGTGGCATTCAGGCAGCCTTCTACAAGAAGCCTCCCAGAACGTCTCTCTGTGCTTCGACCTACTGAACCCTGCGGTACAGTTCTGACAAGCCCTCCAGCGTTCCTTGCATTCTGTTTATTCCCCAGTGTCTTATCTTCGTGTCTCTGTTTCCTCCCAAGACTCTCCCTCCGCGATTTCCACGGCTCCCCGCGTCTCCCTCGTCCCCAGCGACCTTCACGTTTTCTCCCCGGACCTCTCCTGCGATCTCCCCCCTTGTCCCTCTATCTGTACCCCTCCCTTCGGACTCGACTTCCCGGATCTCGGACCTGGACTTTCTCGGACAACCCCTCTTGGATCACGGACTGGACTTTCTTGCCAGGTACACGCACATTTTTTCAACACCTCCTGGTCATTTACATACCGCACCACACATAGGCTAAAAACACTCACGCATAGTTATACAGGCAAACCACGGGACACCACACATAGTTTATTCACACATCCCACTAACAGAACGCCTTTTTCACCATACATTTCTCTCCCACAATAAAACCCCCCTTTGTAGATTTAGAAGTCATCTCGTGTCTGTCTGTCTTGGGTTTCGCCATACGGGTCAGGTTCTGGTGCGCGAGCACAACAGAACATCGGAGCCATTATGGACCCAGGCAAACCCAAGGAGCGGACGGTCCCTGTGACGCCCCAGAGCCCCGTCCCCCTAGAGGCAGTAGTAAGAAGTCACAGTTGCCAACTTGCCTCTCTCCGCTCAGAGCTTACTACTGCCTTCACCCGTGTCACCGGAGAGGTCAGCGATCTTCAGTCCGGCTCCCAGGCCGCGACGAGCGCGTTAGATGCCCTCACCGCGCAGATCGCTGCACTCTCCACAGCGGTCTCCAGGATGAGTGACCACCCTGCCCTGGCCTCGGTCTCTGCCCCCAGCTCGGCCTTCGGTTTCCCCGTTCCTGGTCCCGACGTTCCCCCTCCTCCGAGTCAACCCCCACTGGACCCCCGGTGCGAGCCTAACCTCCCCTGCCCGAAGGCCTTCGGTGGGGAGTTCGAGCTGTGCAGGGGTTTCCTTGGTCAGTGTGAGCTCCTGTTCAAACACCAGCCAGCCAGGTATAGGACAGGAGAGACCAAGGTAGCCCTTGTCATGTCCCTCCTCACCGGCAAAGCCCTCAGCTGGGCCATAGCGGCGGTAGGCCATACCGAGCAGCTCGCCTCGGACTATTGTGCCTTCCGCCGCGAGTTCAATCTGGTGTTCGACCACCCAGCTGACGGGCAGGACGCTGCCGGCCGCCTCCATTCCATCCAACAGGGAGCCAGGTCGGTGGCAGATTATTCCTTGGAGGTAAGGATACTCGCGGCAGACAGTGGGTGGGATGACACTGCGCTCAAGAGCGCGTACAGGAGGGGGCTGAGCGACCCCATCAAAGATCTCATCGTTCGGGACCGCCCTGCCTTCTTCAACGAGCTCGTCACCCTCGCCCTCCAGATGGACGAACGGCTGCGGGAGCGGCGCCAGGAACGCGCCCCGCGCGCTGGCCCCTCCCATAGACCAACCCCCGTCCGTTCTACCGGTGCCTTCCCTGGGTCAGCGTCCCGTGGGCTCTCTCCACCCTCACACTCCCCCTCGCAACCCTGGGTGGCTTCTGGATCCAGGCCGGAGGAGGAGCCCATGCAGTTGGGTCGGTCACGGCTCCCGCTGGAGGTTAGGGAGCAGAGGATGAGTGGCCACCTCTGCCTCTACTGCGGGAGGTCGGGCCACTACATCAAGGCCTGCCCGACTCACCCAAAAAGACCCGGCTCACTAGTGAGGGGTGTCCTAGTGAGCCTGACGACCCTTCCTCAGCCCCAGGGTTCACATTAATTTAGAACATGCAACTTATCTGGTGATATTTCTGAATTAAGTTTACTGCCCATCTTTCTCCCTCACCCCACATTCCCTCCATTCCCTCCCTCTATTCCCTCCCTCCATTCCCTCCCCCCTCCATTCCCCCCCTCCATTCCTCCCTCCATTCCCCCCTCCATTCCCCCCTCCCTCCATTCCCTCCCCCCTCCATTCCCCCCTCCATTTCCCCCTCTATCCCCCCCTCCACTCCCTCCCCCCTCCATCCCCCCTCCATTCCCTCCCCCTCCATTCCCTCCCCCCTCCCTCTCCCCCTCCATTCCCTCCCCCCTCCATTCCCCCCTCCATTCCCTCCCCCCTCCATCCCCCCCTCCATTCCCTCCCTCCATCCCCCCTCCATCCCCCCCTCCATTCCCTCCCCCCTCCATTCCCCCCTCCATTCCCTCCCCCCTCCATTCCCCCCCTCCATTCCCCCCTCCATTCCTCCCTCCATTCCCCCCTCCATTCCTCCCTCCATTCCCTCCCCCCTCCATTCCCTCCCCCCTCCATCCCCCCCTCCATCCCTCCCTCCATTCCCTCCCCCCTCCATCCCCCCTCCATTCCCTCCCCCCTCTATTCCTCCCTCCATTCCCTCCTCCTTCCATTCCCCCCTCCATTCCCCCCTCCATTCCTCCCTCCATTCCCTCCCCCCTCCATCCCCCCCTCCATTCCCCCCTCCATCCCCCCCTCCATTCCCCCCTCCATTCCCCCCCTCCATTCCCCCCTCCATCCCCCCCTCCATTTCCTCCCCCCTCTATTCCCCCCTCCATTCCCTCCTCCTTCCATTCCCCCCTCCATTCCCCCCTCCATTCCTCCCTGCATCCCCCCCTCCATTCCCTCCCCCCTCCATCCCCCCCTCCATTCCTCCCTCCATTCCCCCCTCCATTCCCCCCTCCATCCACCCCTCCATTCCCTCCCCCCTCCATCCCCCCCTCCATCCCCCCTCCATTCCCCCCCTCCATTACCCCCTCCATCACCCCCCTCCATTCCCCCCCTTCATTCCTCCCTCCATCCCCCCCTCCATTCCCCCCTCCATCCCTCCCTCCATTCCCTCCCCCCTCCATTCCCCCTCCATTCCCTCCCCCCTCCATCCCCCCCTCCATCCCTCCCTCCATTCCCTCCCCCCTCCATCCCCCCCTCCATTCCCTCCCCCCTCTATTCCCCCCTCCATTCCCTCCTCCTTCCATTCCCCCCTCCATTCCCCCCTCCATTCCTCCCTCCATCCCCCCCTCCATCCCCCCCTCCATTCCCCCCTCCATTCCTCCCTCCATCCCCCCCTCCATTCCCCCTTCCATTCCTCCCTCCATCCCCCCTCCATTCCCCCCTCCATTCCCTCCCTCCATTCCTCCCTCCATCCCCCCCTCCATTCCCTCCCCCCTCCATCCCCCCCTTCATTCCCCCCTCCATTCCTCCCTCCATCCCCCCCTCCATTCCCTTCCCCTCCATCCCCCCCTCCAGTCCCCCCTCCATCCCCCCCTCCATTGCCTCCTCCTTCCATTCCCCCCTCCATTCCTCCCTCCATCCGCCCCCTCCATTCCCTCCCTCCATTCCCCCCTCCATTCCCTCCCTCCATTCCTCCCTCCATCCCCCCCTCCATTCCCTCCTGGATTTGACGAAAAGAAGCCGTATGAAAACTGGAAAAATTAAGTGGAAATATGGAGACGGGTGACGAACTTGGACAAGAAAAAGCAAGCGTTGGCTGTGGCTCTATCGTTGACAGGTAGAGCGAGGGATACTGCTTTAGGAATAAATGTGGATGATCTAAATAAGGATGATGGAATGACCACTTTGATTGGGGAACTTGACAAGATTTTTTTGAGAGAAGAGAAGGAACGGGCTTACGAAGCCTATTCTGAGTTTGATCGAATATCGAGGGAAAATGGCGTCTCGATGGTGGACTTTATTGTTGATTTTGAACAGAAATACAACAGGATCTGTAAATTCGAGATGGTTCTGCCCGACGCTGTTTTGGCGTTTAAACTACTGGATACAGCAAGTCTTGATGTGAAAGACAAGCAACTGGCATTGACTGCATGTGGTAAGCACACTTTTGATTATATGAAGTCAGCACTGAAACGCATATTCGGAGAAAAACATGAGCAGAAGGCAGGAGCCATTAACGTGAGTCAGGATGCAGCCTACTACACAGATCAAAGAAAACCGCACCCACGAACCCAAAGTGTGCAAGCTAGAGGACCACTCGCAGGCACAAATCCACTTGACAAGTACGGAAGACGAACAAAGTGTGGGATTTGTCAAAGCACATTCCACTGGGTGAAAGATTGCCCACATAAGAAAGAACACGTAAAGAAAACAGAAGAAAATAAATGCACAGAAGAACCTGATGAGTGTAATATAACGCTGTTTTCTAAGGAATCGGATACGGAAATATTCATGGTTGAGGCTCTGGGATCAGCTGTCATTGACACGGCATGCACAAGGACTGTCTGTGGTGAAAAATGGCTGAATAACTATGTAGGGGGACTAAATGAGAAAGAAGTACAGAAAATAGTTAACACAGAGAGTAGCAAGCCTTTCAAGTTTGGGGATGGGCGAGTTGTACATTCGACAAAAAAGGTCAAGATACCAGCCAAGATAGGAGAAACAAAATGCTGTAGACACAGAAGTGGTCCCATCTGACATCCCTTTACTGCTGAGTAAAACGTCGCTAAAGAGAGCAGGAGCTGTGCTGAACTTGGAGAACGATACAGCAATAATGTTTCGGCAACCGATAGCTCTGAAGATGACCTCCTTAGGATACTACTGTCTGAACATAATGGATAATGAGTCACCATGCGATACATATGAGAATGTGGTCCTGGCCATCACAGAGAATATGACTAAGGAACAAAAACACAAAGCTTTACTGAAACTTCACAAGCAATTCGGACATGCATCAGTTGACAAACTGAAGAAGCTGCTGATAAGTGCTGGAAACTCTGATAACGAGAGCACTGCTATTCTAGAGGAGATAGTAGGAAAATGTGAGATTTGTCTTAAGTACAGCAAGCCTAAGCCTAAGCCCAAGCCTGCTGTTGGGTCTGCCCATGGCCTCCCGATACAATGAGACTGTGGCAGTAGATTTACATGAGCTAGAACCGAATGTGTGGTACCTGCACATTATCGATCACTTCACACGCTTCAGTGCGGGTGGCATTGTGACCTCAAAGAAACCAAGTGTGATAGTGAAATGCTTTGGACATTCCTGGATCAGTGTCCATGGTCCACCGGAGCGTCTCTTCAGCGACAACGGTGGCGAGTTCAACAACGAGGAAATAAGAGACATGGCAGAGAACTTCAACATCGAGATAAAGACGACTGCTGGCTATAGTCCATGGAGCAATGGCTTGCTGGAACGCCATAACCAAATGCTCAGAGATAATACTGAAGGTAAAACTTGACAACGGAGTTGACTGGAAAACTGCACTGGATTGGGCACTCATGGCAAAGAACACAGTGCAGAACGTACATGGCTTCAGCCCACATCAGCTGGTGTTTGGACAGAATCCGAACCTTCCCTCTGTGTTAGTGGATCAGCCACCTGCTTTGGAGGGAACTACTATGAGTGCATGGGTGGGACAGCACATAACAGCATTACATGCAGTAAGGAAAGCTTTCATAGAGGCAGAGTGCTCAGAGAGAATCAGAAGAGCTCTACGAAAGCAACTTCGTCAAACAGATGAGAAGTATGAAACTGGGGACAAGGTGTTCTACAAAAGGACAGACTGTGTTGAGTGGAAAGGTCCTGGAGTCGTGATACGACAAGATGGGGTGGTGATCTTTGTACACCATGGTGGGACCTATGTCAGGGTTCATCATTCTAGGTTGCAGAAGGTTGATAAGAGTGAAGTAGGTGCTAGTGAGGGTCTAGAGCACCCTGGGGAGAATGTTACTGAGGGCAATATGAAAGTACCTGTTACTGATAGTGATGTGGATGTTGATAACAATGACAGTGGGAACATACCTGGTACTGATTGTGACATAGATGTTGATATGAACAATGACGGTGAGGCTGGGGGTGTTACAGACAATGATACAGATGTCACTGAGGGTAACAATCATAAGGATAATCAACAGACAGGCATAAGGGTAGCAGCCTCCCTAGGGCTGAAAACAGGTCAAACAATCAGCTTTGTGGATAATGTAACAGATGCGTCTCACAGAGCTAAAGTGATGGGACGAGCAGGAAAGGCTACAGGAAATAACAGAAACTGGTACTGCCTACAGTACTTAGAACTACCTGACATCGCTGGTACTATGGGGTCAGCTGATCTTACTAAGGTAGACAATCTTCAGGTTAATCCACTGGATAGTGTAGAACTATGCTCTGATATGCAGGAAAATGATGTATTAGTCACAGGTGGTGTTTCATTTGATAAGGCTAAACTAGATGAAATAAGTAGCTGGAAGAATGATGGGGTGTTTGAGAAGGTAAAAGATATGGGTCAAAGGCATGTGTCCACTAGACGGGTGTGCACACTGAAAGAAACCCCTGATGGTGTAATACCCAAAGCGCGTCTTGTGGCTAGAGGTTTTGAAGAATTCAACACTAAAGATCTATAGAAGGACTCACCTACATGCTCATCAGAGTCCCTCAGACTACTCATGTCAGGTCTATGTCAGAATAAGTGGCATCAAATAACTTATCCAGAACAAAAGGATTCATCGTATTCTGTGGTCAGCTACAAAAGAACAGCTGGCAGACTGTCTGACCAAAAAGGGAGCCTCTTCCCTGGTATTACTTAAGGCACTGAATAATGGACAATGGAAGCTAGATGACTGAGTCTGACTGTTGATAACTGAGCATGAGCTCATTAAAAATTAATAATTAAAAATTATTGTTGCATACATTGATGCAACTGAGTTGCAACCTGTTGTTGTTTCTACTTGTTTCTGTTCTGTGTAAATGTGTATGAGTTGTCTGTTGTCAGCATATACATTAAGTTTTGCTAATGTTGTCACTTATTGCAAAGCAGTCCCTTCTCCCGTGGTTTTATTCATGATGTCATCAGCGATTAGTCAATGTCGACTTGACTTTCATCACAAAACAGCTAACTTCAAAAACTCTTAAGTCATACAACCCCTAACACACACACAAAGTTGCACACACAAACATGCCCGTCCATCCATCCATCCTTTCCCCCACCTACCTTAGCGTCATGCTCCTGCAGGTGTGTTCCACTGGCGTGCAGGTAGTTAAAGAGGTCCTCAGAGGGCAGTGGTCTCTCCAGCATCAGGATCAACTCTTGCTCCACTTCAAACCTTTCATGCAGGGTCACTGCTGCACTCTTCCCCATCACTCCTGGGTGACCTGCAAGCAGCAGAAGCCCCAGTTCCAGGGGAAACTCAAACTTTTACCCATCTCGAGTCTGACAGAGACAAAGAGTTACAATGAGGTGGCTGAGAACAGCCTCAGGTTAAGGATTTTAACACAACCTAGTCAACGTACCTTTAAACAGGGTATCTGCAGGTTTCAGTAAGTTAAATTTAAGACTTTTTAAGACCATTTTAATGCCACTTGGAATGGAATTTGAGACCAAGATCTACAACAAAATATAAACATATGGTTGGTAAGACCTAACGCCCAACAGCTGCCTGCTGGTAGCAGAAGCCGTGGGTCAACCACAGGAATCGATTTTAAGCAATATTTCTTTAAAGAATGAAATGAGCAGATTAAGACACAGATTAATTGGAACATATTCATTCAATAAACGAGACTTGTCTTGATATGGTGCTACTGAACACACACCCGTCACTCATGGCATGAGCTTCAGTTCTGTGGCCTTACTCTCCAACTCTGCCTCAGCTTGTTTCAGCTCGCTCATTTTTCCTTTGTATCTCTTCCTGAGGATGTTGGACTTTGTGATGAGCTGAGCCATCAAGGTGCCGGACTTGCCCTCTGCTTGCTCAGCAAACTTGTCCGCATCCTTCTCCAGGCTGTCAGATACCTCCAGCAGAGTTTTCTTTTCTTTTTTTTAAGCTCAGCTATGTGGTCCTCTGCAGCTTTTCTCTTCTGCCCTTGTGCAGTGCTTTGCCTCTTCCTCTTCTCCAGGTCAAGATTTTCTCTTTATTTTGACCTTGCTGATCCCACAGAGATCAGCAGCTCCTTAGTGAGAGGGACCTTGACAACCCCCACAGATTGCAACATAGTCACAGGCCAGTCTCTGGGCAATTACAGTGTCCTCCTGCAAGTTAACGGTCTCCACCTCCTTGTTAATGGAGAAGCTCCTCTCGACTGTTGCCTGTCCATGGGACAAGAGTAGAAGTTTCTGACAAAACTCCCAGAGCTCAGGGTAGGGTTGGCTGAGCAAGCCATGCAGAAACACATCAAGCCTCGTTTCTGTGGGCTGGAAGGACAGGAAGTGCTCGCTTTTAGCCTCAACAGATAGGAAGTTCCCAAACTGTTGGGTAATAACATCACCTGTAACAAAACAGATGAAAGGAAATAAGTGAAATATTATTTAGATGATTAATCATGATATTAAATCAGACAGGCTTATATCAGTTATTACTCTGTACTTTTGGTAATAATCAGGAACAACATTTCCAGAGCTATTCTATTAAACTATTCCTACCAGCAGAGACACCTCCTGACAACTGCTCGTCTTGCAGAAACTTCTGCACAAGTCTGCTCATTCTTCCCTGGCACCAGTCTGGGTTGGAGTACATGATAGTGGGGTCCAAACACGCCATCCGTCTCACGGTGGGGTATTTCAGGGGGCTCTTGTCTTGGACTTTCTTTAGGATATTTGACATACCCTTCACGCAGTCCTTCCTAAACTCGAGGGCAGTGAGCTCTCCTAAGCAGCTCTTTCTCTGCAGTTCCTGACAGATGGGTAATGGATTGTAAATAGAGCTGAATGACCTAACAATATTGCCTAGGTCTGTATATAATTTGATAGAAAGTAATACATCTAAATGATCAAACTACCTTCAGGGCTGCCTCAGCACCCAAGCCCGTCAACTTCCTTCAGGCGGACCCAGTTCTTCTGGTCAGCGACATCCAGTCTGACCAGCTGCAGTGGAGTGATGTCCTGGAGAAGCTTCCTCTTGGCAAAACGCCTCAGTAAACTCTGTCAACAGGAAAACTCTGTAAAGCAAATCCCCCTATAACCACATTCATCACTGAAAAAATTGCTATGTTGTTATTACTTTAAAATGATCTCTATCATCACTTCTATCAAAAGCATCACATCATCAAGAGTACAATGAGCGATAAGAGTTGAAATCAACGAGCAATATCAACCTATGCAGTGCTAGAATATAAATAATTAGATTACCTTGTACAACTCAGCCAAGTCTTTGAAGAGGAATGGCATCACTGGCTCGTCGGTCTGGTACTTTGTCAAAAAGGGACTGAAGGCCCTCGAGATAGCCATGATGAACTGCAGTTTGGCCAAGATGAGCGGATCTTGCTGAGCTGCTTCTATGGTATCAAATGAGCCTGTTCCGGGATTTGGAAGCTTCTTGGTTCTCACCGCATCCGCATACTTCACCACTTCTACAGCTCTCTCCACAACCGGCAGGTTCTCAATCCACCAGTGGCCACAGAATGGTAACGGGAAGACCGAGGATTTGGTGAGAGCAGTGAAATCCTCTCTCCTAGCTGGCACATTGTGGAAAAGAATGTGCATGGCCCTCACCACCTTCTCCTGCTGCCACATGGAGAAGCCGCATTTGAATGCGTTATGTAGGGTGTGGAGGCCACAGCTACCCACAACAACCAGCTGGGCACCACCATACTGCTCAGCGTGCTCTTGCTGCAGAAGCTCAAAGAACTTCCAGTTCACATTGGGTCCATCCATGGAGATGGACACCAGGCTCCTGAGGTTCAGCTGCTCCACACACTCCTGAGAATAACATGAATATATACGATAAGCTTACCAATGGTTCAATGTAAAACATTGCTGTCTACACATCACTCAAACAGTTCACATTTAAATTAGCTAGCCTACACAGCATCATCATAATATTATAATAAAATGATGGCTAATATTGAATTACATTTCTAACATTTCAAGCAGCCAAGTCTACTCTTCTGACTAAAATGAGGCAACAAAAGATATTGAATGCTAATGGCATCTTTGTTAGCTTTCCCTAGGGTACTATTATTGAATACATCATGACATTGCCATAATCAACTAATCTGAAAATGAATGTAACGGTAACAATGAGTCAACATTTCTTAACAAATAATATCTAACATTAGCTAACAATAATTCAATAAATCCACGTATTACTCACTTTAAAATGTTGCAGTAAATCCTTAGCTGTTGAATGCCCCATGAACTGCGACCCCAGGTACCGTGATTGAACGTGATCTCCCTCCCAATAGCGCACACGCACGTCCAGTTGATTACTTTTTGTAGTGTGGTTGAGGCTTTCGTCAAACATCAAAACAAACGTGCCCTTGTTTACTTTCCCATGGCGCTAATGTTGGCTGCCGTTAGTGTGACTGTTGTGTTGTCCGTCCTGCCAAGAATACACAGGAGAGGTTGTCTTGGTGGATGATGTGGTCTTTTATTATTAATATGTCTATCACTAACCGGCATCATCCATTTCTAATTTATATGACAGAAAATTATATAAGAGTGAACAAAAAAAAAAGTTACCGGCGTTTCTTCTTGGTTGATGCTAGAATGATCGTCCGGAGGGAGGGGGGAGGAACCTCAGCTGTGTGCTCTGCTGTGATTCGCTGTTTTGTCATCAAATTCCCCACGGCTAATCAACCAATCACAGCAGCGTATAGTTTCTGGCAGTTTTTTCAAAATGGAGGAGGACTTCAGCTTATCTGACTGTAGTCGCGCGAATCAATTGTTTAAATATTCGGTCTGAAAGTCAAGACCTCTTTCAACCAGCTAAAATGCGGTTACAACATTAACGTGTCACAAAACATACATTTGTTTAATCATTTCAATAAAACTGCACTCGTGCGAATCAAATGTTTAAATATTCAGTCTGAACGTAAAGGCCTCTTTTCAACCAGCTAGAAACCCTCCCTGGCCACAGTTTTCCAATTCACCTGCATTCTGTAATTGTTCTTGTTAAATTAAAGTGAATTGTATGTCAGGACTGACTGCAGTCCTGCATGTAGCCTACTTTTATTGTTGTGAAATAAATGTATCTGACCAATTTGAAAGTGTATACTTTTTGTAAGGAGCCATGCCCACTACCACAGTACAGTGGTGGAAAATAGTACATTTATTAAGGTAGGCTATTATAGCTACTTAGTTCCAATTTGAGGTAGCTTTACTTGAGTATTTCCATTTGATGCTACGTTATACTTCCACTCCATTACATTTCAGGGGGAAATATTGTACGTTCTACTCCACTACATTTATTAGACAGCTTCGGTTACTTTTCAGATGGAGCTGCGGTATGCCTACATTCAACACTAAGCTAATATCGTTTCTCTTTCCAGCTTCAACTGAACAAATCATCGAAATGGTTAAACAAATGTATGTTTTGTGACACGTTGATGTTGTAAGTAACCGCATTTTAGCTGATTGAGAAGCGGTCTTGAAGTTCAGACCGAATATTTAAACATTTGATTCGCGGAATTTCGCGCGATTGCAATCAGATAAGCTGAAGTCCTCCTCCATGTTGAAAAAGCTACCAGAAACTATACACTGCTGTGATTGGTTGATTTGCTGTGAGCATTTGATGACAAAACAACGAATCACAGCAGAGCACGCAGCGGAGGTCCCTCCCCCCTCCATCCGGCCGATCAATTCTAGCATCAACCTTTCTTCTTCTCTCGGCTGCCATTTTGTCATGACTTAGTTAGCATTTGTCCGCCAAATTCTGTATAGGCTATACCATTTAGCAATTAACTGCTCAGTAAAACCAACATCGGTATTCTTTTCGATAACTAGTTACATTAATATTACCTACAACCGTGAGTTGCAGGTAATATTGCCATGGTATTGCGTCATCCAGGTCATTTATTTGTCTATGGGGATAGATATTTGTTTTAATTACAGGGAATAGCATGCTATAGCTAACAGCTGCACCTGATACGAACCTGGAATTCATAAAAATAGCATGTTGTGGAATGAATGTGTACCGTATAAGTGTCAAATATTATCTTATGTCAGTTTAGGTGTTCAACAGATTTTTCGTTCGTTTTAAAAAGCGTTATTTTATTATTTTTGCGGATCTACCGGAATGTGACTTACCACTGCTCAGAATTTTCCTCTCTGCTGTGGATTTCCGGTTTCCAGAGGCTTCTATAAGAGATTCTATCTGACCAATAGATGTCGCTGGCAGAACACATTTATGCATTTCACCATAGAACGGTCTATTTACAACCTCACATTAGCTGCAGCCTATACTCTAGTCACGACTGCAAGTAGTTACCAGAATGATTCGCGCTCTGCACGCAACCCAAGCTAAATTAATCTTCACACAACACAAACGAAGAAGAAGAAATAGTCCTCTCCCGGACAGTTCTTTTTTAAGACCTTTGAGTAATGAATTTAATACCATTTTCCGAGATTTTTAATGAATTTAAGACATTTTGAGGCCTTTAATTTAGATACATGAATTTAAGACTTTTTAAGGATCCGCGGACACCCTGAACACACACAACCGTGCAACACTTAAGTTAAAAATCCCGAGTCTAAACTGAATAACGTATGTGTGTGTGTCTGTGTGTGTGAAGCCAAAGTGTTTTTGCATGAGGAATCTGGACGGGGAGACAAGCAGCAGCAGTAAATAAATAGATTAATACTCATTATGAACAAGAACGCCCACTCGTGTGTCTGTAACTTTTTTTTCTTAACTTTGGGAAGTGGCACGGGACATCTAAAAGTTTGCTGACCCCTGTAGTAGCGGTCCATCCAGTGTGTGGAAATACTTCAGTAAAGTTGAAACCTGTACTACTGTCACTTGCAAAACAATGAAGTCCTTTCTGGAATACAACAAAAGTACAAGTGCCATGCAAACTCACCTGAAAAAGCATCCTCTAATGCCAGCTGCTGAGGAACGATCCAAACCCTCTCGACACCAGTCAACTGGCTACTTCACCAAACGCCCTGCCATAACAGGCCATAACAAGATGGCTCCAAATCACCAATTTGCTGGTGAATTTCATTGTGAAATATATTTGACCTTTAGTTGCAGTACATCAGAGAAAGCTTCATAGACCCACTGGCTTTTTTTAACCTGGCTACAATGTCCCATCTTACAACACGCTGTTGAACACTATTAAACAGCACTACGACAGCCAGGATCAAAGAGCAAAAACTGACTGAGCAAGACTATGAGTAGGCTTACAGGCTAGATCTTGCCTGAGTTTTGTTTACCTCAAGTGTTTTTCCTGACGTTTCAATTTTTCTTTTTTTGTACCTTAATGGGAGTTTTACCACATATAAGTTATTAATGCATACATTGATGCAGTTGAGTTGCAAGCTGTTGTTTCTGTTCTGTATAAATTATGTGTATGAGCTGTCTGCTGTCAGCATATACATTAAATTTTGCTAATAGGTTGTCACTTGTTGCAAAGCAGTCCCTTCTCCTGTGCTGTTAGTCAATGTTGACTCGACTTTCATCACAAAACAGTCGACTTTGAAAAAATCTGAAGTCATGTAACCCCTAACAAACACAAAAAAGTTGCACCACAAACATGCCTGCCTGCCCACCCATCAATCCATCCATCCATCCATCCATCCACCCATCTACCTTAACATCATGCTCCTGCAGGTGTCTTCCTCTGGCTCGCAGGTACCCGCAAGGAGCAGCAGCACCACTTCCAGGGGAAACCCAAACTTTTCCCCATCTTCAGTCTGAAAGACACAAAGAGTTGTAATGAGGTTGCTGAGAACCGCCTCAGGTTAAGGATTTTAACAAAAACCCAAGTCAACTTACCTTTATAAGGATTAATTAAAGAACAATGAGAGATAGAGATGTTTTGATTTTAACTATGCAGTTAATGCACTGGGCACTACTGCTTCTGATAAAAAACTAAAAAGTTTCAAAAGATACTGACATTTCAAGAGCTTTTGGGGACAAAAACAATGTCACCATTGTGAAGGTGTCCACCTTTTCTTTGGGAATTTGTAAGGCCACCTTCAGGACAGACACACACAACACCTGTAGTTAAATTATATGCTTTACACTTCTGGTCAAATCTGAATGTCCGACACCTTTTATAAGAGAACACAAGCCGTTTTCTGTACAATCGCTACGTATTTCGTATGCGTAATGTCACCGAAATGTGATTTATAACAATTAACTTACTCCCACGTGTATTACAAAAAGACTTGACATGGGCCATTTGAGACCACTGACATTATGTAGACCAGTGACAGACCTTAGTCGGTATGCAGATATTGGATCGTCGACAGCAGAATGGTCACCAGAAACTACAAAGTTATTTTCCTGCAGCTGCACTGCTTTCACACTGCCCAAAAAACCCGCTAACATGCGCCAATTTACACTGACCAAAGGCGGACATGAGCGGGGTTTTGCCAGTGTGAAAGCAGTAACATGTCCATTTACATTACTGCCACGTGGTAATTAATCACAGCCTCTGAATAAGCACAAAGCCTTTGCATACCAACACGGCCGAATGGGTCTCCATGTTAACTGTTCCAATAGATTTGATCATTCTTCCAACGCATGCCAGGCTAACCACATGCATACAAACCGCTTGTCACTCAACAAGTCAAACAGACTGACGAATGGATGACGTTGCTGACTAGTGAGCCGCTATTGCAGCAGTGTCGTCAACCAGCACTTGCCCCCATCAGCGTTACCGTTGGCCTAACATGACATTTAACATCCTGTGACTTCACAACTATATTATTCATAACTGCCTGGTTTACTACTAACAAAAGACGTGGGATGAGTATTAATCTTAACAATACGACTGGCTATTTCTCGCAAATTCACTGATTACACTGCGGCCGTCACCACGTGACACGTTTTCCTGCGTAGTGGCTGCTTAGCTCGCTCACATACTCAAAACTCTTTTCCAAACACGAGGCGAAACAAAGAACAGCTCAACACCACATTAGCCAACATCTTACACAATGTGTTAATTACCTCGTCTACTGTATCTGTGGCGAACAAATCCATATTGTACGCGGTCAAAATATGCTTAGTTTCTTTCGTTCGTAAAACGCGCTTACCGAAATAGAAGCCATTTTGTAGATGGTCCCAGGCACGTTCGCAAGCCCCCCCCCCCCACACACACACACACACACACACACACACACACACACGGGACGTCATTTTAAAGGCCCAGTTGTCCTCCATATGGGAACAGGTCTGAATACAGCGGCATGTACAGTATGAAAGATATGAGCAAAAACGCCATGTCGACTCAAATGAACCGCTGGGTCTCAATGACACAGCAGCTCGCCCAACGGTAAAATGGCTGACGGAGCCTGCGTGGCAAATAACGCGCGGAACATGGCGCCAAGCTTGCAGGACAAAAGACAGGTTTTGACCAGTGTCTCTGGCCAGCCCCTCGCTCACAAACCTAATGTTACGTTTCCCAAGTTAAGTGGCGAAGACACGTTCAAGTCGGCGACATTAAAAAAAACAGCCATTTTAGCTATCCACATACACACAAGTTGTCTTCACTCCAGTTGGTAACCCGTGTTAAGGCCGGCATTAGCTGCTAAGTAGGCGTTATAACCTGATATAAGAAAAAATATGTCCCACAGAATACCACACAAAACAGCTTGCATTGACTTATGTGCACATTACATTAAGGCGCAACGTTATTTCTCAATCAGCAATATTCGGAAACTTTACATCTGGATAAAAATAAAGTTACCTCCTGTCACGACCTCCTAACGAAACGCAGCGGACACGGGCTCGTCACAACATGGCGGCGATCAGGATAATGACCTCCCATCACCCCACGCGTGCGTCCCGCCCCTAAAGCGCCCGCCAATTATATTCAATTTTTAAAAACAGTATTTTATTTCAAATTGTTTATGTGATGAAAGAATACTGTTTCACTTACACAATGTGTTAATTACCTCGTCTACTGTATCTGTGGCGAACAAATCCATATTGTACGCGGTCAAAATATGCTTAGTTTCTTTCGTTCGTAAAACGCGCTTACCGAAATAGAAGCCATTTTGTAGATGGTCCCAGGCACGTTCGCAAGCCCCCCCCCCCCCACACACACACACACGGGACGTCATTTTAAAGGCCCAGTTGTCCTCCATATGGGAACAGGTCTGAATACAGCGGCATGTACAGTATGAGATATATGATCAAAAACGCCATGTCGACTCAAATGAACCGCTGGGTCTCAATGACACAGCAGCTCGCTCAACGGTAAAATGGCTGACGGAGCCTGTGTGGCACATAACGCGCGGAACATGGCGCCAAGCTTGCAGGACAAAAGACAGGTTTTGGCCAGTGTCTCTGGCCAGCCCCTCGCTCACAAACCTAACGTTACGTTTCCCAAGTTAAGTGGCGAAGACACGTTCAAGTCGGCGACATTAAAAAAAAACAGCCATTTTAGCTATCCACATACACACAAGTTGTCTTCACTCCAGTTGGTAACCCGTGTTAAGGCCGGCATTAGCTGCTAAGTAGGCGTTATAACCTGATATAAGAAAAAATATGTCCCACAGAATACCACACAAAACAGCTTGCATTGACTTATGTGCACATTACATTAAGGCGCAACGTTATTTCTCAATCAGCAATATTCGGAAACTTTACATCTGGATAAAAATAAAGTTACCTCCTGTCACGACCTCCTAACGAAACGCAGCCGACACGGGCTCGTCACAACATGGCGGCGATCAGGATAATGACCTCCCATCACCCCACGCGTGCGTCCCGCCCCTAAAGCGCCCGCCAATTATATTCAATTTTTAAAAACAGTATTTTATTTCAAATTGTTTATGTGATGAAAGAATACTGTTTCAATTCTTCGTTTTCACATCTAGGCAAATATTACGTGTTATATGGGTCCAAATTAAGTTACCTGAATCTGATCCATCCATTTCCCTAACCGCCTATCCTGCTCTGAGGTGGCGGGGATGCTGGAGCCTATCCCAGCAGTCACTCTGACCTTTCAGGCTAAACACGATTTCATTTAAATTCCATTTAGCTGCAGTTAATTGCGATTACATGCGCTTGACCCATGCCAAACTCGGAATGACACAACTGAATCAGGTGTGTATATATACACTCACTGGCCACTTTATTAGGTACACCTTGCTAGTACCGGGTTGGACCCCCTTTTGCCTTCAGAACTGCCTTAATCCTTCGTGGCATAGATTCAACAAGGTACTGGAAACATTCCTCAGAGAGTTTGGTCCATATTGTCATGATAGCATCACGCAGTTGCTGCAGATTTGTCGGCTGCACATCCATGATGCGACTCTCCCGGTCCACCACACCCCAAAGGTGCTCTATTGGATTGAGATCTGGTGACTGTGGAGGCCATTTGAGTACAGTGAACTCATTGTCATGTTCAAGAAACCAGTCTGAGATGATTCGAGCTTTATGACATGGCACGTTATCCTGCTGGAAGTAGCCATCAGAAGATGGGAACACTGTGGTCATAAAGGGATGGACATGGTCAGCAACAATACTCAGGTAGGCTGTAGCGTTGACACGATGCTCAATTGGTACTAAGGGGCCCAAAGTGTGCCAAGAAAATATCCCCCACACCATTACACCACCACCAGCAGCCTGAAGCGTTGATACAAGGCAGGATGGATCCATGCTTTCATGTTGTTGACGCCAAATTCTGACCCTACCATCCGAATGTCGCAGCAGAAATTGAGACTCATCAGACCAGGCAACGTTTTTCCAATCTTCTATTGTCCAATTTTGATGAGCCTGTGCGAATTGTAGCCTCAGTTTCCTGTTCCTAGCTGACGGGAGTGGCACCCGGTGTGGTCTTCTGCTGCTGTAGCCCATCTGCCTCAAGGTTCGACGTGTTGTGCGTTCAGAGATGCTCTTCTGCATACCTCGGTTGTAATGAGTGGTTCTTTGAGTTACTGTTGCCTTTCTATCAGCTCGAACCAGTCTGGCCATTCTCCTCTGACCTCTGGCATCAACAAGGCATTTTTGCCCACAGAACTGCCGCTCACTGGATATTTTCTCTTTTTCGGACCAGTCTCTGTCAACCCTAGAGATGGTTGTGCGTGAAGATCCCAGTAGATCAGCAGTTTCTGAAATACTCAGACCAGCCCGTCTGGCACCAACAACCATGCCACGTTCAAAGTCACTTAAATCACCTTTCTTCCCCATTCTGATGCTCGGTTTAAACTGCAGCAGATCGACTTGACCATGTCTACATGCCTAAATGCATTGAGTTGCTGCCATGTGATTGGCTGATTAGAAATTTGCATTAATGAGCAGCTGGACAGGTGTGCCTAATAAGGTGGCCGGTGAGTGTATATTGTAGCGAATTCGGGGGTCAACGCAACCACAGGAACTGCCGCGGCCGGGAAGCGAACCCGTATCGCCCGCACCGCAGGAGACATCGCTAACCGCTAGACTACAGGGTCAGACCCGCGAGCCAGCGGCCAGCGTGTCTTCTTATCCATGCACGTTACAATATTCTGATTTTGGGTGGTGATGGATGAGACGCCAGTCAAAGCAGAAAAAATATTTTAAAGTTGAGACTTAACATTTCTGTGTGGTTCACACTTTACAGAACATGTGCGGGCCAGTTAATATAAGATGTCGGCCCACAGTCGGCCCACGTGTTATGCACCATTACAGTGCCACCATTGCCAGACTTGGCCCGCCTTCGGTGAAAACACCACTTGTCGATGGTTTAAGGGCACATTTCGGCCAGAGTCGTCTGCTATGTGGGAGGTGATTCTGGATGTATTCAAGAGCTTTTGTGGATTAAAGTGTTGTTGAAGTGTGACCATTATAGAATAATTCATTACCCAAACCGCTCATCCTGCTGTCAGGGTCGCGGGGATACTGGAGTCTATCCCAGCAGTCATTGGGCGGCAGGCAGGGAGACACCCTGGACATGCCGCCATGCCATCATAGGGCAGGAATATTAGTCTAACTGTTCTAATATCAGCTGTTCCACCATGGTTACTACCTCAACCAGCAGTAGATTTCTCTATATTGGATGGTTTACACTCAACCCAGCCACTGAGGATGCACAAGCCAGTGCATCCTTAGTGCCGGTCCCAAGCCCGGACAAATGGGGAGGGTTGCGTCAGGAAGGGCATCCGGCGTAAAATCTTTGCCAAATCAAATATGCGGATCATAAATAAGACTTACATACTGGATCGGTCGAGGCCCGGGTTACCAACGACCGCCACCGGTACTATTAACCAGCAGGGTGTCGGTGGAAACTATGCTACTGTTGGGCGAAGGAGAAGGAGAGGAGGAAAGCATGCCCAGAGGCAGCTAGAGAGGAGGAAGGGTAGGCATGTGGAGGTGAGAGTTGGAACTTTGAATGTTGGCACTATGACTGGTAAAGGGAGAGAGCTGGCTGACATGATGGAAAGAAGAAAGGTAGGCATACTGTGTGTGCAAGAGACCAGGTGGAAGGGGAGTAAGGCCAGGAGTATCGGAGGTGGGTTCAAACTCTTCTACCATGGTGTGAATGGGAGGAGAAATGGGGTAGGGGTAATTCTGAAGGAAGAGTATGTCAAAGGCTTGCTGGAGGTGAAGAGAGTGTCAGACAGAGTGATGAGTATGAAGCTGGAAATTGAAGGTTTATTGCTGAATGTTATCAGCGCATAAGCCCCGCAAGTTGGGTGTGAGATGGATGAAAAAGAAGAATTCTGGAATGAGTTGGACGACATGGTGGAGAGGGTACCCAAGGAGGAGAGAGTGGTGATTGGAGCGGACTTCAATGGACATGTTGGTGAAGGGAACAGAGGTGATGAGGAGGTGATGGGAAAGTATGGAGTCAAGAAGAGAAATGTGGAAGGACAGATGGTGGTCGATTTTGCGAAAAGGATGGAAATGGCTGTGGTGAATACATATTTCAAGAAGAGGGAGGAACACAGGGTGACGTACAAGAGTGGAGGAAAGTGCACACAGGTGGACTATATCTTATGTAGAAGGCACCATCTAAAAGGGATTGGAGACTGCAAGGTGGTGACAGGGGAGAGCGTAGCCAGGCAGCATCGGATGGTGGTCTGTAGGATGACTTTGGAGACCAAGGAGAGGAAGCGAGTGAAGACACAGCCGAAGATTAAATGGTGGAAGTTGAAGAAGGAAGACTGTTGTGTGGAGTTCAGGCAGGAGTTAAGACAGGCACTGGGTGGTAGTGAAGAGTTGCCAGATGGCTGGAAAACCACTGCAGAAATAGTGAGGGAGACAGCTAGGAAGGTACTTGGTATGTCATCAGGACAGAGGAAGGAAGACAAGGAGACTTGGTGGTGGAATGAGGAAGTACAGCAAATTATACAGAGGAAAAGGTTGGCAAAGAAGAAGTGGGATAGTCAGAGAGATGAAGAAAGTAGACAGGAGTACAAGGAGATGCAGCGTAAAGCAAAGAGAGTGGTGGCAAAGGCAAAGGAAAAGGCGTATGGTGAGTTGTATGACAGGTTAGACACTAAGGAAGGAGAAAAGGACTTGTACCGATTGGCTAGACAGAGGGACCAAGCTGCAAAGGATGTGCAGCAAGTTAGGGCGATCAAGGATAGAGATGGAAATGTGCTGACAAGCGAGGAGAGTGTGCTAAGAAGGTGGAAGGAATACTTTGAGGGGCTGATGAATGAAGAAAATGAGAGAGAGAGAAGGTTGGATGATGTAGGGATAGTGAATCAGGAAGTTCAGCGGATTAGCAAGGAGGAAGTGAGGGCAGCTATGAAGAGGATGAAGAATGGAAAGGCAGTTGGTCCTGATGACATACCTGTGGAGGCATGGAGATGTTTAGGAGAGATGGCAGTGGAGTTTCTAACTAGATTGTTTAACACAATCCTGGAAAGTGAGAGGATGCCTGAGGAGTGGAGAAGAAGCATACTGGTACCGATTTTCAAGAACAAGGGCGATGTGCAGAACTGTAACAACTACAGAGGTATAAAGTTGATCAGCCACAGCATGAAGATTTGGGAAAGAGTAATAGAAGCTAGGTTAAGAGGAGAGGTGACGATCAGCGAGCAGCAGTATGGTTTCATGCCACGAAAGAGCACCACAGATGCGATGTTTGCTTTGAGAATGTTGATTGAGAAGTATAGAGAAGGCCAGAAAGAGTTGCATTGTGTCTTTGTAGATTTAGCGAAAGCTTATGACAGAGTGCCGAGAGAGGAGGTGTGGTATTGTATGAGGAAGTCAGGAGTTGCAGAGAAGTATGTATGAATGGTGCAGGATACGTATGAGGGAAGTGTGACAATGGTGAGGTGTGCGGTTGGAATGACAGATGGGTTCAAGGTGGAGTTGGGATTACATCAAGGATCGGCTCTTAGCCCTTTCTTGTTTGCAATGGTGATGGACAGGTTGACGGACAAGATCAGGCAGGAGTCTCCATGGACGATGATGTTCGCGGATGACATTGTGATCTGTAGCGAGAGTAGGGTGCAGGTTGAGGAGAGCCTGGAGAGGTGGAGGTATGCACTGGAGAGAAGAGGAATTAAAGTCAGTAGGAGCAAGACGGAATACCTATGCGTGAATGAGAGAGAGGACAGTGGAATGGTCAGGATGCAAGGAGTGGAGGTGACAAAGACATCTGAGTTTAAATACTTGGGGTCAACTGTCCAAAGTAACGGGGAGTGCAGTAGAGAGGTGAAAAAGAGAGTGCAGGCAGGTTGGAGTGGGTGGAGAAGTGTGTCAGGAGTGATTTGCGACAGAAGGGTACCAGCAAGAGTTAAAGGGAAAGTTTACAAGATGGTTGTGAGACCAGCTATGTTATATGGTTTGGAGACAGTGGCACTGACGAAAAGACAGGAGGCGGAGCTGGAGGTGGCAGAGTTGAAGATGCTAAGATTTTCACTGGGAGTAACGAAGAAGGACAGGATTAGGAACGATTATATTAGAGGGACCGCTCAGGTTGGACGGTTTGGAGACAAAGCAAGAGAGGCAAGATTGAGATGGCTTGGACATGTGTGGAGGAGAGATGCTGAGTATATTGGGAGAAGGATGCTGAATATGGAGCTGCCAGGGAAGAGGAGAAGAGGAAGGCCAAAGAGGAGGTTTATGGATGTGGTGAGGGAAGACATGCAGGTGGCTGATGTGACAGAGGAAGACGCAGAAGACAGGAAGAAATGGAAACGGATGATCCGCTGTGGCGACCCCTAACGGGAGCAGCCGAAAGTAGTAGTAGGATGGTTTACACTCAAAAAGAAACACGGTCAATGTGCAGGCTTATGTGGACACTGTTATAAATAAAATATATGAACACTATTTACGTTAATACTAATTAGGATATTGTAATATATCCATACTCCCGCTAAGAGGCGCTGCTGTTTTCAGGAGTTTCCGGGTTGTGGAGTTCTCTCATGGATGTATTAAAGTATTATAGTTCTACTATAATACTTCCTTGGGTTGTCTTTTTTTTTGTGAAGATTTTTTTTTAACAATTTCAAACTTACAAACAACATGGCAATAACATTTCCATGTTCGCACAATAGGACCTGGTGCATACAAAGGAAAGATTGAAAAAAATAAAACAAATGAGAGGTTGAAATAACATCAATATAAAATACATAAAATGAAACAGGGCTAGGGCTTTTTGGTTAATTATATTCTTCTATTATACTAAAAAGTTTTACTGCATTTTTTATTTTCATGACTTTAAGGGCCTTTGTATAAGCAAGAAACTCTCTGCGAAATACACAAAAGTCAGGTTTCACTTTCACATATTTTGATTTGTGTTTATAACATTTCCCGAAAATAAGAACGTCGTTGACTAAAAAGTCATCGTTGCTATTGTCCATGGCAAGTCAATAAACAATGTCCTTCCGAGAAAAGTTTTCCAGTTGGAAAACCCTTGGGTAAAGCCAGTCATGTACATCAAGCCATAAAGTTTCATAATTCACACATTGGAAAAATAAATGATCAGTCGTTTGAGCATCATCACAAAATACACAATTATTGTTTTCAATTCCAAATCGCTGTCGTAACAATTCACTGGCTGGATACACTCCATTTAAAAATTTAAAATGGATTTCCTTTGCTTTGGGATTTATGGGTGTAGCCCATGGAATTAGATACCACACAGGACACAATTACTTCCGGGGTTCTTGTAGCTTTAATTTTATTGTTTGAACCTTCGAATGCAGATCGTTTTACTGAGTGCATACATTCCTGTGTCTTTCGAGCAAACAGATCATAAATGTTCACAGATGTGGCAAGTTTAACAGAAAAGATTTTTAAAAAAGGGAAATAATAAATACAAAATGCGGTGCAAAATACGGCAGTGGACTATGTACGTTAAACAGGGTTTAACAAAGACATGTGGAACTTCCTGAAGATCGCGCAACTTCTCACTCTGTCAGTTACCTTTAAACAGAATTAAAATGCATATAAAACCTTTACTACCCAAATACAATGGCATGGTGTGGCTTTATTCACGCCAACATTACCTTGTCATGCCTGCAATGGCGAACAGCGGTCGACGGCTCGCGCCCAAAATCACCGAACATCAACTCCAGTAGCGTCTAAATCAAACCATCTTGTCAAATTACCGACATACAATATTGTTTGGAATAATGTTACAGGTATATTTCACAAGATATTTACCTTTACTTACTACGGAGTCAGAGCCTCGTCACACCACAATCTTCAGGCGCTCCACACAAGAAAAAAAGAAAGAATACCCAAGATGCACTTGGATAACTTGCACGGAGTTACAATAAAAGTCCGCCACTGCCACTTACTGGTCAAAACATGCAATGACAACCAAAACTATAAAAATACACTCACAATCTGCCTCACAATTTAAATACATCAAATGACATTTTACATGGCTTGACAGTGTAACAATTACATATATTAACAGTTAAACTATACTAAATTTAAGTGGAAAATCATTTAACATATTTAACAGATTTACCACCCGGCTACATACTCCCCTGCAAATATAGTCAACGTCCTCGGTGACTACGAAACATGAACTGACTCAAATACTCCCTGCAAGGCCTTTTCAAAGAGTGCAGCACCCAGGCTTGTCAAAACCTTAGAGACCATGTCTGTGCTGACTGAGACTGCATTACAGGCCGACTTTGGCAGATGAAATGGGTTTGAATGAGATCCAGCCATTTCCCGCTTGCTTTTCCTAATGGCAGGTTTAGGTGCATAGGTTCTACGTCCTGCTCCACCAGCATCATCTGTTAGTGCGGGCCTGTCCCTGTTTTCAATAATGGGCAAGTCACTGTCGCTAACGTTTGGATGCACATCATTAACACATTCTGTTTCTGTGCCACAATTTCTCATATCTGAATAACCTTCCTCAGGTCCTTCACCATCACTCTCATCTGTGGGTGCTGTCACATGTAAACTAACACTTTCTGCTGCAAGAGGCAGGTTAGGTACTTGCACAAGCCGGCGAGGGATGACTTCCTCAACAATAACAAAATCAGCCTCAGGTGACTCAGGCTCATCCTCAGCTACAGGCTGTGTAGTGGTCTGTAACCTAGTTCTAGTTCTTGGTTTGGGAACTGGTTTCGCACAAGGTCGCAACTCTGACCTATGAACTCTTTTAATGGGACCTCCCTCAAAAGGTTCAACAGTGTGTGTGGTACCCTGGATGTCAACTACCTTGTAGACTGTTGAGGTCCATGTGTCCTGAATCTTATGTCTACCTGGGGGTCTGTGACGTAGGAAAACCAACTGACCAATGTCCACAGGAGGACAATACACCTTCTCATTTTGCAGTGAGATCCTCTCAGCTGCCTTCTGCTCTGAGTACTCTCTGGCTCGCTCATGTGCCTGTCGGAGTCTCTCCTGATGAACAGACAACCAATCCTGTTTCCTGTCTGACACACACTCACGCCCTAATAAAGCATCTACTGGGAGATGTGGCTGTACTCCGAAAAGCAAATAATAAGGCGAGTACCCTGTGGTGGAATGAGGAGTGACATTATAGGCATATACTACTTCAGACAGATGCTCTGGCCAACGCTTTTTTTTCTCTGGTGGGAGTGTCCTTAACAAGTCATGGAGTGTGCGATTGTATCTTTCACACTGACCGTTTCCCTGTGGCCTGTAGGGAGTTGTCCGTGTCTTTTTAACCCCATAGAGTTTGCACAGCTCTGCTATAATTTCACTCTCGAAATTTCGACCTTGGTCTGAGTGCAGTCTCTCTGGGACCCCATATTTCATGAACCACTCCCTGAGCAAAACTTTAGCTGTAGTGTCAGCCTTCTGGTCTTTGGTAGCATACGCTTGTGTGAACTTTGTAAACACATCGGTCACAACAAGGACATTTTCACGGCCATCTGAAGCTGCCTCCAACACTGTAAAATCAACAGCCACCACTTCTAGAGGTCGGGAGGCCAGGAATGCCTGAACTGGAGCATGGATTTTTGGCTGAGGCATCTTGGTCAAAATGCACCGCTCGCAGTTTTTAACCCAGCTTTCCACATCCTCGCATAGCCCTACCCAAAAACACCTCCCTCTTAGCAAGTTTACAGTGCGCTCTATGCCCTGATGTCCCATGTTATGTACATTTTCTAGAACTTGGTCCCTCAAACAACTAGGCACGAGTAACTGCCACACTTCTCCATGACGTGGGTCTGTGATAACCCTGTACAACAACCCTTCTCGTTGTTGTATGCATCTCCATTGTTTCAACAATCTTTTCACTTGACTAGACAGGGCTGCTCTCTCTCTGGGACATGGCCTCCTCCCCCGATCCCAAAATGCCCTAAACTCTTTTAGGGTGGGGTCACCGGCCTGAAAACCTACCAGCTCCTCTCTGGTATAACCTGGCAGTGTGGGGGTGTTGCCCTGTTAAGTACCTGTCTCACCAGACCTCGACTCCCCAGCACGGATCTGTCTCACTTTGTAACACTCCAGACCTCTAGAGACAAGACCAGGATCCAGAACTGTTCCTCGCTCAATCAGGTTACACACAGTGATACAGTCGTCAAAATCCGAGTCAGGGTCTGTTTCAGGCTCCCCTGCAAACTCCTGCCTAGAGAGAGCATCTGCGGCGGCATTACTGCAACCAGGACGGTACTTAACCTCGAAATCAAAAACAGACAGTTGTGCTACCCACCTCTGCTCTATAGCACCTAACTTGGCTGTCTTGAGGTGGCAGAGGGGATTGTTATCAGTCAGGACAACAAACTTTGAACCAAGCAAGTAACCCCTGAATTTTTCAGCAACTGCCCATTTTAAGGCAAGCAACTCCAACTTCATGCTACTATAATTTCGGTCATTCTTCTCAGCCTGGCGTATGCTAGGACAAGTCTGGTGTCACCTTGCTGCTGACACAATACAGCGCCTAATCCATGCTGACTAGCATCTGTCTCAACTACAAATGGTTGTGTGAAATCGGCAAAACCCAAAATGGGAGCAGAGGTAAGTTTTTCCTTTAACTGCTCAAAGGAAGAGTCACACTCTGGTGTCCACATATTACAAAACTGGTGACCTACTTTCCCTGTTTTTTTCACACCTGAACATTTGTTGACTAGGTCATGCAGTGGCCCGGCAATCTGTGAGAAGCCTCGAATGAATCTCCTGTAGTAACTACAGAAACCCAAGAACGACTGCAGCTCTTTGGCAGTGGTTGGGACCTTCCAGTTCTTAACAGCAGAGACCTTGGAGGGGTCAGTTCCTATACCTTCTGCTGACACCTGATGACCCAAAAACTTTACTGACTGTTGTAGAAAAACACACTTCTGCAACTTCACCTTAAGGCCCGTCTCTGCCAGTCTCTTAAACACAGTCTCAAGTCTCTCCAAATGCTGCTCAAATGTCTCTGAAAAAAACAAGATGTCATCTAGGTAGACCAGGAGTATCTGAAAAATGAGATCATTCATAGTAACTTGCATAAGTCTCTGAAATGTAGCTGGACCGTTACAAACACCAAAAGGCATTCTCACGTACTCATACAGACCAAACGGTGTAGTAAATGCAGTCTTAGTCCGATCTCTCTCATGCATAGCTACCTGGTGGTATCCGCTCGCCAGATCTATGGTCGAAAAGAACTTTGCCCCTCTCAGCGCATCAAAACTCTCATCAATTCTCGGGAGCGGGAATGCATCACGTCTTGTCTTTGAGTTAAGTTTCCTGTAATCGACACATAGCCTCAGACTACCATCTGCCTTTCTCACTAGTACTATGGGCGAAGCATAAGCACTAGAGCTTTCTTGAATGACCCCTTTTTTAAGCAGCTTGCCAATATGTTCCCTGACTTCACTGTACTGTGTGGGTGGGATTCGTCTGTATGGCTGTGTTACAGGTATGCCATCTGTCAGATGGATCTCATGTTGTACTTTGTCAGTGTGGCCTAGATCTTCATCTTCTGTTGCAAACACAAAAGAGTACTTCTCCAGTAACAAAGTCAGCTGTGCTTGCTGTTCTGGGCTACCACAAAAATTGAGCTTGCCGAGAATTTCCTGCACATCTGTCGGTGTTTCGGGGTGTTCACTGATACTCACTTGTTCAGTGTCTGCTGAGATTCTCTGGAACTGTACCTCACAAAGCTCATCACTTTTCACACAGTCTACCTGAGTCAAAACCCCTAGCCTAGTCCGTGGCCCTAGCCAGATATCTTCATCAGACATGTTCATGACTCGGACTGGAAAAATGTGATTGCCCGATGAAACCAAAGTAGGCACAACAACCAAACCTCCAGGAACGGGGACACCCACAGACTCCAGCAACAAAAAAGAACCATCCTCACTCACGGTCCTGAGTCCCCTAGCCATAACTGTAGCAGCAGATGAAGCAGGTATATGGACTACATCCTTACCAGCTACCCTAGCGAAAGAGAGTCTGTCGGTTGCATGTACTGCATGAAGATGATTAAAAGCCTCTCTCCAGTTTGAGTCAAACCTCTCCTGCAGTGTGGTGTCAAACTCAGTGTGTACTAGCTCTCTGCATTTTTTGACAATGTTCATCCCTATTAGACCTGGAACAGAGGAAGAGTGTTCAGAATCTTTAACTATCAGAAAACCTCGCTCTGGGATAGTCAGACCCATGGCTTCTACATCAAGCTCCACATAGCCCATATAGGGTATGTCTAATCCATTAGCTGCAGTGATCTTTAACCACTCAAATGCCGGGTGAATGTCTTCGCCTTTCACTGACAGGTGTTCCCTGAAAAAACTCTCAGAAATTGTACTGACCTGGCTACCAGTGTCAAGTAAGCAGGACACTGTAACACCTCGTAGTTTCACCTAAACAGTTTTACATTCTCCGACTGCACGCTCTAAGATCCTGCTTCTGTCTGGAGTCTCTTTTGGTGAGCCAGCTTCCTCCCCTCGAGTTGTGTGGCTCATGACAACTGAGGGTGTGAGTTTTCCTGCACTGCATAAGAACTAGGTGTTGCGTCCCCTTGACCCCCTCTGGCCTGTGAGCATTTTCTTGCAATGTGACCTATGCCTCTACACTTGAAACAGATAGGCTGACCATCTGGTGTGAACTTTGGCTGGGGTCTAGGTCGTGGCTTGGGCTCTAGGAATGTCTGTTGAGTGCTGCGCTTACTCAGTTTATCTACAG
The DNA here is from genome assembly GCF_029633865.1 of Lampris incognitus. Classification (NCBI taxonomy): domain Eukaryota; kingdom Metazoa; phylum Chordata; class Actinopteri; order Lampriformes; family Lampridae; genus Lampris; species Lampris incognitus. The sequence continues at coordinate 146,866 of NW_026611083.1, forward strand.
CAAAGGCTAGATCAGCGAGTTTTTGGCCTAACTCTGCTAGCTGTTTTTCCTGATGGGCTACTGCTCTCCGAACATCATTTAATGCAATACCTTGGTCATTGTTTGTTTTAATAATAGAGCACTGGGTTTCCGGAACCTCTGATGTAACTTGGTTGCTCTTTATGACCCTGGGACGATGAGACCTGCTGTCCTCCATCTCCCACAGGAGGGCCTCGCTCCTCACATCTAGAAGACTGCTCTCTGGTTTGTCCCTAACCATTTTCCTGAGTTCACGCCTGAGTGCTGCTTCTCTTAAACCCTCAATAAACCGGTCTCTGAGCACAGTTTTCTCATTAGGTATTACATCTGTGGACTGTTTCACTACAGAGCTCAAAATCTGGGATAGTGCATGGGAGTAGTCACGGAGGTCTTCTCCATCAGTTTGGTTACGGTTGTAAAAGGTCTGCAAAAGCTGTGTGGAACTGCGCTTTTCCCCAAATGCATTGCTCAGGTAAGAGTATAAATCACTGGGCCCCACTGACTGACCCCTCATGCATAGTCGCACCTCTTCCAATGCAGGGCCATGCAATAGAGATAGTATATAGTCACATTGTTCTTCTGTTGTTTGCTCTCTGTATCTTAAAACCCTTTCAACCTCTTCAATAAACTCTTCGACAGATCTCCTGTCTGTACCACACTCCCCACTAAATGCTTGGATCTGGCGTTCTCTTGGAACGTAGATGTATGAACGTGTGGGTGCACTGTTATCACTTGCTCTCTGAGCCCTTGCTTCACCATTTAACCTGGTGAGCTCATCTCGCAGTCTGGCAAGCTCTTGCATGGTGGTCTGCATTTCTTTTGTAGCACCTTCACCTATACCCATTATGCCACCTGAGGTGTGGCCATTATCATTACGTGAACTCCCTTCATCACCAGAATCACTAGACATAATGATATATTAATCTTTACTCAGTCCAGTATAAATGAGGATATTTAGTTCAAAACCTGGTTCAAGGATACTACAAGGACAGTCTTTAACTTGGAGCCTTGCTGGATCTTGGTCTTTGTAGCTGAAGTTAGCGCTGGAGTCCTCTGTGCTGGTACGGCTGAGTCGTGTGAAACAGGAAGCACCAGAACCTCTTAGATGCCCTCACGTCGTCTCTCGCTGGTCACCACCTCCACAGCAGGATGGCTTCAGACTCAACACCAACGGACGTCACCAGCAATCTTCACCACTGCCGTATTTTTTTTTAAGTAAAAATAAGCCACTCTGTTGCCAATTTAAAAAAAAATGTTTTAGCTACACCCCACTCCTGGTACCAAAATTATGTAGCCCATGGAATTAGATACCACACAGGACACAATTACTTCCGGGGTTCTTGTAGCTTTAATTTTATTGTTTGAACCTTCGAATGCAGATCGTTTTACTGAGTGCATACATTCCTGTGTCTTTCGAGCAAACAGATCATAAATGTTCACAGATGTGGCAAGTTTAACAGAAAAGATTTTTTAAAAAGGGAAATAATAAATACAAAATGCGGTGCAAAATACGGCAGTGGACTATGTACGTTAAACAGGGTTTAACAAAGACATGTGGAACTTCCTGAAGATCGCGCAACTTCTCACTCTGTCAGTTACCTTTAAACAGAATTAAAATGCATATAAAACCTTTACTACCCAAATACAATGGCATGGTGTGGCTTTATTCACGCCAACATTACCTTGTCATGCCTGCAATGGCGAACAGCGGTCGACGGCTCGCGCCCAAAATCACCGAACATCAACTCCAGTAGCGTCTAAATCAAACCATCTTGTCAAATTACCGACATACAATATTGTTTGGAATAATGTTACAGGTATATTTCACAAGATATTTACCTTTACTTACTACGGAGTCAGAGCCTCGTCACACCACAATCTTCAGGCGCTCCACACAAGAAAAAAAGAAAGAATACCCAAGATGCACTTGGATAACTTGCACGGAGTTACAATAAAAGTCCGCCACTGCCACTTACTGGTCAAAACATGCAATGACAACCAAAACTATAAAAATACACTCACAATCTGCCTCACAATTTAAATACATCAAATGACATTTTACATGGCTTGACAGTGTAACAATTACATATATTAACAGTTAAACTATACTAAATTTAAGTGGAAAATCATTTAACATATTTAACAGATTTACCACCCGGCTACATGGGGAATTTAAGATATTTAGTTAGTAACATGTGAATAGTTCTTTGAGTAGACTTGTGAAATTGAATTTCTGTAAGATACTATAGAGTTTGAAATGTTATTAAACATATTTATAATTGTTTTATTTGGGAATCTGACTTCATTAAAATCACAGCCTCCAACTAAAAGTTGTGGGAGACAAGGGGTGATAGAGTAGAATATGTTAAAATTCCTTTGATTAATAGATTTAGGGATTGCTTTAGTTATAGATTTAAATACGTAACGGTTTCCAATTAAATCATATTTAAGGCAGAAATTCTCAAACGATATGATACAGCCACTACTATCAACTACGTAATTGGGTCACTGACCAAAAACCTTTCACCATCCAGTCCTTGTTATAAAATGATTTCTTTTTAACCATATTATATCTATTATTCCATAATGGTGTATTATGTGGGGTGAAATTGCGATTGTATAAGAGTTTCTAATATAAAAAGACCTGCTGGTGAACAAGGGAAAATTCAATCGGGAGTCTTTGAATACTGAAGTCACATTTAAGTAACAATTCTATACTTCCCAACTTCTTAACTGTTTCTCTGGGAAAATGGAACCAAAAGCTATTGTTGTTCAGAAAAGACTTTAGCCAATTGATTTTCAACGTTCCATTTACAAAATCAAAACCGATAGCTTGTAGGCCTCCATCTTTAAAATCTCTGCTCTCTTAACTTAGTGGATTTTCATTTTCCAAAGATAATCAAAACTGACCTGATAGATCTTTTTAATAGCTCTACTTGGAATAGCCATCGAGTATGCCAGATACATGCACCTTGAAATGCTTTCCGTTTTAGTCAAAAAGATTCGACCTAATAAACTAATGCCTCTCCATAACCAAGAGTTAAGTCTAGTTTGGCATTCATCCACTACCTTCCACACATTCATATTTTGATACATATTTATGTCCAAGTACTAAACAGTGGATTTTACAGAAATGCTGTATGCCTCTGTTAAATGACCCTGATGAACTGGCATTAACTCACACTTGTTCAAATTTAACTTTAGACCAGAGGCTTTGGAGAAAAATCTGAATCATTTGAAGTATTCCGGGGACTTCAGTTAGCTGCTTCATAAAGATGGTTGTATCATCTGCTAACTGGCTAATGATTACTGGTTTCCCAAGTACATCTAATGGAGTGATAGTTGAATTTTTAATAAAGACAGAAAGCATTTCTGTAGCAATTATAAAGAGAGAAGGGGAAATGGGACAACCCTGTTTAACGCCGCGTTTGGTTATAAATCGGGGTGACGTACCTCTTGGTAAAGAGACTGAACAATTTGTATTTTCATAGAGATTCATGTTTTGAAACTTATCCCCAAAACCTAATAACATTAAACAATGGACTTTTTTTTTTTAAAAAGTGCTCAATTGAATCAAATGCTTTATAAAAGTCAAGAAATAAAATAAAACCATCATCTTCTATTAAATGTCTATAATCTAAAAGATCAAGCACTAAGCAAATATTGTTGTGAATGGATCTACCCTTCATAAAACCAGGTTGGGAATCACTTATAATTTTATGTAGATTCTTTTTTAACCTATTAGCATAAATAAGGGTCACGATTTTGTAGTCGTTGTTGAATAATGTGATTGGTCTAAGATTATCTAATATTTTGGGGTCCTTATGAAGCTTGGGAATTAAAGTTATTATAGCTTGTTTCATAGTGGAAGGAAATTTAATATTGTCAGTTGATTCTTTTAACATAAGAGAGAATGCAACTTTAATAAGTCCCAAAAATGTCTATAGAAATTGGCAGTAAGTCCATCCCTACCTAGAGATTTGTCTAAAGACAAACTCATTACTGCTTTATCCAGCTCATCTGAAGTAATTCCAGCATCACACAACCATACGAACACATCAACAATACAGAGAATACGAGCTTTGATATTGTTGAAGAAGTCAGCATCCTGAACAGAAAAGGTTGAAGAATACAATTTACTGTGTTAGTAATTAGTATTAGTATTGAGTAGCAGCAGAATACTTCACAACTGCTATCATTAAACGTTTATTGACATGCTACAGTACCAGAGAAAAAGTTAAATCTATGTTAACATTATTTTATTATAATGTTAAACTTTATTTCACTCTCTCTCTCTCGCACACGTAAGGAATCCAGCTTTGGTAAGGAATGAGCTTTGGCTCAAGACAAATCAAACAATAGCAAACAAACAAACCAACACAAAACCCATTTCTGTCACGTATCTGGAAAGAACCCAAAAGCAGACGGGACAAGCAGGTAAGGGAAGAAATCAAGTCTTATGGCCGGACTCGATGAAGCAGCAATCATTGGCAACGCTGTCTTCGGGAGGGGGGCGGAGTCGGCTTGTGTTCGTCACGTCAATGCGTCTCTGTGTGTGTCGGAAAAAACAGTGCTTCGGCCTGGAGTCGCCTGGTCACCAAAGTGGGGAGGCGCTCTCCTTCCAGACTGCCGGCCCTCGGAGAGATGCAGTTGGCGAACGCATGCAGTACGAGGGTGGGTGTTTGAATTAAAATAGGGATCGATTGGCCACTAAATTGGGAGAAAAAAGAGAAAAATCAAAAATACATTTATAAAAAAAAAAAAAAAAGAAATCAACTCTTCATTCAAGTGGCCCATCCCAGGGGTAGAGCAGGAGTTGGCTCAGTGGCAGGTAGACTGGCAGGCACAAGTCCATCAATGGCTACGTTCCAGCCAACACTGGTCCACAGTGGAGGCTTTTTAAGGGTGACGCCGATTGCTTGATGGCCAGCTGCTGTGCCGGGGTGAAGGAGGGGTCAGCAGGTGTCCAGGGAGAAGAGGGGTTAGGCTTGGGCTTTTGGCTCATGACTTCTATTTATTTAGCACTGGCCTACTGATCTGAGGAATGCTATAATGCTCGACTTCACTCAATGTGGCCAGGGGTGCTCGGGCTGGACCCGTCAAACTGGGCAGCGCTGGCCGCTGAATGTGGCCGGGGCTCGACAATGTATGTGGGCAGGGGTGGTCGCGCTGGCACTACAATCAAGCCCAAAGTCGCGCGACGTTTCGCTGTTTATGTACCTTCTTCAGGCGAGGCCTTATTCAACTAAGAGAGGCAGGGTTAAGCTTAAGGTTAGGGTTAGGCTTTTAAATCCGCATTCCCAAATACATTGCAATTAACCTTGTGCACTGTCCATCGACAAGGTGTTTAGATGGCGGCCACAGTCCCCCACCAACTACCCCACCGTCCCACGCAATCCAAAAATTCAATGGCAGCTAATAATGGTCCCTCAGTTTGGCTCAGTCGCATCATCGGGACCCCAATTTGGTCCCCTGTTTCACTACAACAAAGCCCAAAGTCGCGCGACGTTTCGCTTTTCTTCAACCCTCTTCAGGCGAGGGTTTAGACTTCTCCACGAGCGGCATGTCGGTGGCCTTCTAAGGCTCGTGAAAATCAAATCACTTGATTGGAAGCTGCCAATTTGCCATAACAATATGGAAGGACCTCTAAAATCTGTTGTACATACTTTGTGCTACTGCACTTACCAGCATGCTTTGTGTCTTGCACATTTCCTATGTTCTTGTGGGTTTCGAAACATGTGAACCAATGGAATGTATTTGCTCTTTGTATCTTTATTTGAATTTTGTTATTAGCCAATGATGTGGTGTGGAGTTGTTATGCCCGCGAAATCACGAGCTTCGCAACGGTCCATCTCCTCACGGAGAGGGAGGAGTTAGGCAGCCCGAGTGAGTACGACGAAGAGAGAGGGCCATTTTTCTGCTGCTCCGTCTAAGTACCCGTTTCGCGGAGACTTTATACACAGCAGCCCGTGTACTAGGCCCGCATTTGAGGTCAGGAGTGTTGCGATTGGCCCGCGGTCGTATGCTTGCTGGTGGGCTTTGTTTTAGTATGCCGATTATTTTGTTTATGCCCCATAGCCAGTGTCGCCGCTAGCTAGCTAAGTGCATTTAGCATCCAGTGCTAGTGTGTTAGCTAGCCGACTAGAGTTGTGGAGGCTAGTCAGAAGTCATCGGGCTGCGCTGGACGGTGATCTAACTAGGGGAGCCGCTCTGCTCCATTCCTGGGACCTGTCTGCTATCCAAAGAGGACTCGCTTCATCTGCTCTATCTTCGCCAGGGTTGTTTGAACATTGCAACCTTTGGCCATTTGCTACCGGGGAGCCGACACCTGCCAGCTGCTAGGCTAGCACTACGCCTTCCATCCTCTGGACTGCACACAGCCTCCCGGTCGAGTAACCCGAAAATTTCATTTATACTCACACACACACGCACACTTTTATCTCGTCGCCTGGGCATCGTAGCGGTGGCTGCCTTGCCCTCCGCTCAGAGAGCTGCTTTAATGTGCACCAACGGGCCCCAACGGAAAGTGCTGGGTATTTGTGTGTTCTTTTGATACTTTCTTCCTGTTTATTGTGACCGCTTGTCCCACCCTGTGTAATTTCATTTAATGTTTATTTAATCAGCAATACTACACTCGTGTGGTACTCTCTCTCTCTCTCTCTCATTATTATCAAATAAATCCTATTATTATTAATTATATTTCGGGTGTATTGGCAGCTCATTTTCCGCATATGCAAAGCCTAGGTTACTTATAGAGTGCTGGTAATAAGCTTGTACAGTAATTCAGTACACAGCAGAGTTATAAGATCTGCATTAACCACATGTTTGTTTCATTCTGGGAAGATATACCATTCACCATCCTTAGCTAAGTGTAGTATTTTCACAGTGGAGGCACCGCGCTACTAAATTGATTATTATCTTGGTTAATTATTTCTATTATCAATTATCACTAATATTGTCATTAGTGGCACTAGCCTACTAGTACACAGGAGGTTCAGCCAGCTCACCATTCCACCGCTGAGAACTCAGGATCCTGTTGCGCTATTGATTTGTATTGTAACACTTTAGTAACTGGTAGCATTAGGCTTTTGTCTTGTTTAAATGTGCTTGGCGTTGCCCGCCAGTGAAAAAGGGGTTACAAATAGCTTTACACTAGTCCAACTCACCGAGCGGGGGGGCGACGTCCCTCTTTGTCGGAGTCCCTCGTAAAAAGAGAGAGTGAACCACAGCTCCGCCTCTAAATACGTCACTGGGAAATATGACACCACCTCCGGTGGGCGTGTGCTTTCGCCCGGGACAGACGTTCCCTAACCATGCCGTTGTCCCGGGAAAATGGACCCGCCCATCTGTTGGATCGCCAGGTCTTTCTCCGGAAACACCGGATGACGACCCAGTCGCCGGGGAGGTAGGAATGGAGAACCTTCTCAGCTGGGGTGGGGAGAGCAGCTGCCACCTGTTTGGGAGACTTGGGAGAGAGCAGAGGAGAGATTACAGCAGTGCTGTAGCATAGCATGCTTGTAAAGAGCGGTTTGGGGAAGAGCTCCCGGCGCAGGGCCCGTTCCCATGGTCGGAGGCCGTCCCAAGACAATCTCAAAAGGACTAAGCCCTGCTCTGGAGTGTCTTTGTCGCACGCGCATGTACATAAGTACCAGAAGACGTAAGAAACTGTCTCTGTTGCCAGAGAGCACCAAAGTCCACGCCGAAAGCGTAGCGTGAATCCGTGTAGATGGTGACAGACCAGCCAGCTGCCAGCTCGCAGGCCGCAGAGAGGGCCGTGAGTTCAGCAGCCTGTGCAGAGAGGTGAGAGGGCAACGAGCTGCAATTAAGGCAAGCGGAGGCAGAGCAAACGGCCCAACCAACCTGACATTGGCCGGTGGTAAGACAGCGGGAAGCCGACCCATCCACAAAAAGGACAACGTCAGGGTTGGCAAGAGGAGTGGAGCTGAGATCAGGCCGAGGTGAACAAACAGCAGAGACAGCTGCAACGCAGTCGTGTGGTTCACCATCGTCTGGTGAGGGAAGAAGGGTGGCGGGGTTAAGGACAGCGCAACGTTTGACAGTGATGGTGGGCATGTCAAGGAGCACAGTGTTGTAACGTAGCCACCGGGCTGCGGACAGCTGTGACCTTTTCTGTTCAAGTAGGAGGAGCGGGACCGCATGGGGAACCAGGAGAGTAACGTCGGAGTACCCCACGATGTCTCGCGAGGCCATCACAGCCTTTTTAGCAGCAGCGACGGCTCGAAGGCAGCGAGGCAAGCCAGCCGCTACCGGGTCAAGTTTGGCGGAGAAGTAAGCCACAGGGCGCAGCTTGCAGTCCCCCATGAGACTGACTGCAAGAGGACGGAGATCATGCAGCCGTTGCGCTCATCCACAGTTTGAGTGAATGCTTGAGCGGGCTCCGGATAGCCAAGAGTTGGTGCGATTTGGAGCTGGACTTTCAGTCCCTCAAAGGCTTTAGTTGCCTCTGGGGTCCACAAGAGGACCTGTGAGGCGGGTGCATGAGAGTCAATGAGGGCCCGAAGGGGTTTGTCAAAGGTTGCAAATGCCGGAACGAACAAGCGACACAGTAGGAAGCCATGCCTAAGAACAGGGTATCTGCAGGTTTCACTAAGTTAATTTTAAGACTTTTTAAGACCTTTTTAATGCCACTTGGAACGGAATTTAAGACCAAGATCTACAACAAAATATATACATATGGTTGGTAAGCCCTAACGCCCAACAGCTGAATATTTAAACATTTGATTCGCGCGAGTGCAGTTTTATCGAAATGGTTAAACAAATGTATGTTTTGTGACACGCTGGTGTTGTAACCGCATTTCTTGACGTTCAGACCGAATATTTAAAGATTTGATTCGCGGAATTTCGCGCGATTGCAAACAGATAAGCTGAAGTCCTCCTCCATGTTGAAAAAGCTGCCAGAAACTACACGCTGCTGTGACTGGTTGATTCGCTGTGAGCATTTGATGACAAAACAACGAATCACAGCAGAGCGCGCAGCGGAGGTCCCTCCCCCCTCCATCTGGCCGATCAATTCTAGCATCAACTTTTCTTCTTCTTCTCTCGGCTGCTATTTTGTCATGACTTAGTTAGCATTCGTCCGCCAAATTCTGTATAGGCTATACCATTTAGCAATTAACCGCTCAGTAAAACCAACATCGGTATTCTTTTCGATAACTAGTTACATTAATATTACCTACAACTGTGAGTTGCAGGTAATATTGCCATGGTATCGCATCATCCAGGTCATTTCTTTGTCTATGGGGGATACATATTTGTTTTAATTACAGGGAATAGCATGCTATAGGTAACAGGTGCGCCTGATATGAACCTGGAATTCATGAAAATAGCATGTGTGTTAGAGTTTGTGGGAGACCCCAAGCGCACGACACCAGACAGAGATGGGGTTAGCCGAAAACTGGCGTACTTTATTCAAACATAGGAAGGCAATGAGCGACAAGGAAAAAACGGAAAGTCCAAGGGGGGAAAAAACTCGCGGGTAATCCAAACGGGAACAAGGCAGGATACTTCCACGGGGAAACCTTGCAAGGGAAAAACATGAACCAAGGGCTGGGATGAGTTCGTAGAGAAAAGGACCGTGAGAGGAGAGTCGCCGCTACTGCGGGGAGGTAACAACACGAACTGACAACGGGCACGTGGGAGGCCACCAAACTTAAGCCCAGCCCTGATGACTAAGCCCGGCCCTGACGAGCCGATTGGCTGCCGGCGTGGGGTGGGCGGGCCACGGTGCGGGGTGGGCGAGCCATAACACTTGTTTCCCTTTTATTTTCTTTTTTTCCCCTCAAAATTCACTTAATCCTACCAAATGACCACTTCTATTAGTGCGAGACCGAGGGTGAACAGCCGCTTAATTGTCAGTGCACGACCTCATCTGGTTTCAATAGTACGCGTTTTAAATGATCATTTTATCCTTTAAAGAATTCTGCTTACCCGTGCGATGAATCTCCCAGGGTTTTGCTGAGGGATCTCAGCGACACTGACCAAACGGACCACCCGCCTCTCCCTTTCTTCTTCTCAAACCTGGTGAGGTTATTGGGAGATCGGTGACTATGTCCTTGTCCCGAGATGATCGGTCAGCCGGTTGTCCGTCTGGCGGGGCGACGTGAAATCCCGCTTCTGACACCAAATTGTTGTGGATTTTCCTTTATCCTTTTAATGGGCTCTTGCCCCAGCAACCTCTGGGGAGAATAATCATCGGACAAATATTGAAGCAAACAGAGAATCTTTAATGCATCTGCAGATGGAGAGACATAAGGCCACACAGAGGTTCGTGTATGAGGATATGCTCTGCCTCTGAGCTGGAGATAGTGGTTTTTTATAGAACAGTCCGTCGCGTCATACACTATGTTTCCTGCGTCAACTAAGGTGTAATCTTAAAAAGGAATGAAGGAAACATCTACGTAAATCACGTTCTGTGCCTCGTGAGTGTCTGTACGCCTGTTGCATTTGTCTTTTGCTGTACCTGGCCGTTCCTGGGATGCGGCAACGGGGAGGCAAGCATAGTAACAGTTGCTATGTGGCCCCATGGAAGGTACGCATGAGAACAATTGGTATGTGTGTCTGCAGTGAGTGAGAAGTTTCATACACACAGACAAGTGGAAAACTACAGAGTACATATGGAGTGCATATGGAGAACATTTTGTACTCCACATACATCACCAACATCCTGCTCAGCTCTCCCCTTCTCAGCCTCCTCCTGCTCAGCTGCACCACTCTCCTCTCAGAGCCTCACCGCAGCCACATCGTGATGACACGACTGGTACGAATGACATTGCGAGCTACTTGGTGCGCCGAGAGCTTGTGAATTCCGGTCTCATCCAGTTCAACGAGCGCCCAGAAAATTATTGGGCGTGGAAGTCCTCTTTCTTCAACGCCATTGAAGGACTGAACTTAACTGCCAGCGAGGAGCTCGACCTCTTGACAAAGTCGTTAGGAAAAGAGTTCTCAGAGCACGTTACAAGGATTCGCTATGTGCACGTCGCCGACCCTGTAGTGGGCCTACAACATGTCTGGGAACGCCTAGAAGAGTGCTCCCCTGAAGTGATCGAGAGAGCGCTCTTCGAGAGGATAGAGAACTTTCCAAAAATCGCTCAGAAAGACCCCGTAAAGTTGGGGGAACTGGGAGACCTGCTGATGGAGTTAGACTCTGCTACGTGTGAGGGCTACCTGCCGGGGATCTCGTACCTGGACACCGCCAGGCGTGTCAACCCGATCGTTGAGAAGCTGCCACACAGTCTACAAGACAGGTGGATAACTAAGGGTTCCCAGTACAAAGAGCAGCACTATGTCTCTCCCCCCCCATTCACCTTCTTCGCAGACTTCATCTGCAGCGAGGCACACAGAAGAAATGACCCCAGCTTTACTCTCCCTTCAGCTCCGTCGAAAACGTCCAACAAGTCCTCCACAGTGTCCTCAAAACATGAGCCATCAGAAAAGGAATCAAGACACGCCAAAAGGCATGTCTCCACCCACAAGACAGAGGTCTCAACAAACCGCTCAGCTTCTCAGTCACGCAGTTCGAGCAGCAAGCCTGGCGACAAAGGGAAACAATGTCCCATCCATCAGAAGCGCCATCCTCTAAAGAAATGTCGAGGTTTTCGAAGCAAGTCTCTTGAGGAGCGCAAAGCCTTTCTGAAAGAGAATGGTGCCTGCTACAGGTGTTTCTCCTCCACAACTCACCTGGCGAAGAACTGTAAGGCAACTTTGAAGTGCAGCGAATGTGAGAGCGATGACCACATAGCGGCGCTCCACCCTGGACCTCCTCCACGGGACAAAAAAGACAAGGACCCCACCTCAGAGCATGGCGGGGAGAGTGAAGAGGAGGCGCCTCCACCAGCAGTCACCTCTAAATGCACAGCACACCCAGACAGAGCTAGTAACGTCTACATCGTCCTGGACGACCAGAGCAACAGATCTCTGGCGAGGTCTGATTTCTTCTACCTCATCCAAATCAGAGGTTCAGACTCACCGTACACCCTGCGTACATGTGCAGGAGTCACCGAGACATCTGGAAGAAGAGCCACAGGGTTCTTGGCGGAGTCGTTGGATGGAAAAAACAAGTGTGCTGCTTCCAACACTCATTGAGTGCAACCATATGCCTGACGATCGGTCAGAAATCCCGACCCCAGAAGCTGCACAGCACCACACCCACCTGAAGTCCATCGCTCGCAGAATCCCTCGCCTGGACCCTGAAGCCCAGATCCTGATACTTCTGGGACGCCACATCCTTCAGGTCCACAAAGTCAGGGAGCAACGCAATGGTCCTCCCAGCGCCCCCTATGCCCAACGTCTGACCTGGGTTGGGTGGTTATAGGGGACGTGTGCCTGGGTTCAGCCCACAAGCCAGCAGCTGTGACTCCCTATCGCACCAGCGTGCTCGAAAACGGAAGGCCATCTCTCCTCACTCCGTGCCCCAACCGTCTCCAGGTCAAGGAAATGTTCCTCCTTACAGCATCAAACATGACACCCCAGTCCCTGATGACGACAAAGTGGGGCTTTCCATCGAAGATCGTCTGTTCCTGGAGTTCATGGACAGAGAGATGGTGATGGACGACACCAACAGCTGGGTGGCGCCTCTCCCATTCCGATCCCCTCGTCGACGGCTCCCGAACAATCGAGACCAAGCTCTCAGCAGACTTACCTCTCCCCGCCGCACCCTGGAAAGAAAGCCTAAGATGAAAGCCGACTTCGTCACACCTTCATGCAAAACATCTTTGATCGCGACCAGGCTGAGTTGGCCCCACCACTACCGGAGGGAAGTGAGTGCTGGTACTTACTTATCTTCGGCGTCTACCACCCTCAAAAGCCAGACAAGATCAGGGTTGTCTTCGATTCCAGCGCTCAACATCACGGCATCTCCCTGAACGATGTGCGTGCTACTTACCGGCCCGGATCTGAACAACAGCTTGCTGGGAGTCTTGCTGCGCTCCCGAAGAGAAACAGTGGCTGTCATAGCGGACATCGAGCAGATGTTTCACAGCTTCGTCGTTCGAGAAGACAACAGAGATTTCTTGTGTTTCCTGTGGTTCAACAACAACGACCCCAACCGAGAGATTGCCGAGTATCGCATGAAAGTCCACGTATTCGGCAACTCACCATCCCCAGCTGTCGCCATCTATGGACTTCACCGAGCAGCAGAACACAGCTCCAGGGAACACGGAATGGATGCCAAGCACTTAGTGGAACGCGACTTCTACGTCGACGACGGCCTCGCTCTGGCTGGGTTGCGTCCCGAGGGGCAGCCGTGAGTAGAGGGAGGAGTCGTTGGCAGCTTGACTGGAGGTGGCCACTTGCTGTGTATTTAGCATAGCAGCACACTCAGCTGCTCCCTAACCCTGTAGTGCGATGGTAATTGCTCTGGACAGCAGCAGATCGTCTTTTTCCAGCAGGAGAGTCTCACGCACCTTTGCGTTGTTGGTGTGTTCGATTAGCTGGTCGCGAACCATCTCGTCCTGAAGCGCGCCAAACTTGCATGAGCTAGCTAGCCCTCGCAAATTAGCTACGTACTGCCGCACAGACTCACCAGGCAGTTGGTGTCGCTGACGGAATATAAATCGCCGAAGGAGGGCACTCTGTGGAGCAGCGAAATGGGTGCTCATAAGTCCCACAGCTTCGTCAAAGTTTGTGACGTTCCCCAGAGTCCCGAGCACACGATGACCCTCTGCTCCCAAGCAGTGTAGCAACAGAGCCGTCTTCCTAGCCTGGCTCACGTCGTCGAGCCCTGAGGCGATGATGTAATTTTCAAAACTATGTAGCCAGCGAGTCCATGGTACCGGAGGCTCGCCAGGTAACGCCAGGAAGGGGGCAGGTGGTGGGAGAGAGATATCAGCCATCCTCGTCGCCAATATTGTATTGAGAAATCACGTCAGGACACAGCGCTGTCGCTCGACACAACCTCTACGTTGCATTCTTTATTTAGACTGACACAGCATCACAGGCAGACCCGATCAAACAACCCAGAGCCCGCAGGCATCACCAAGCGATCCCAGCACAATAGAACAGCACCAAATCAAATGCAGCACTGTCGATGTGTGCAGACATAACAAGGGGCTTACCAGCGTTTCCCATTGGAAGTAACAACCCCTTTCAGCCCGCGATTTAGCAAACACCGTTCACATGTGTCGCACCGGGCATTCATGCAGCATAAGCCTCGGTTTGTAGCTAAGAGCCGTTCACAATGTGCTGCACGAGGCCTACCTACACATGTAGCCTGAGCCTCGAATGTTGCTAGTGCTAACTAACGTTATCCAGTACAAGAAGTGAATCTCTTGTGCTGCTTAGCTACGGGTGCTTAATAGTGACGAGCATAATCGTTCAATAAACATTAGGCTCACATGCATCGAAACTGACGATATTAAATGATTCCAAGTAGAAAATTCAACAAGCCAACTAGCTAGATAGCATTTGCCTTGGCGTGGGACTGACAAGCTAGCATAAGCTAACGTGAGCTAGTGAAAATTCGCACACATTAAAATGTATCTGGATGTAACGTTACATGTATATAGACATCTCCGATATCGTTATGCAAGCAGGTGAGCGGCTAACGTTAAACCGGAATTAAGCAAGCGAGACTGTGTGGCTAGCTAGAATTAGCAGGCCCCGTTTATAGCAGCTAGCAGCAGGTCTGTCTTCTAACGTCAGGCGTAGCCAATCGCTCGGTTGGTTGTCGGTGTGATAACGTGGCAATATTCGCTAACTTTTAAAAAAAAATAATATTCGCTAACTAAACGTTAGCTAGCTAATGCTAGCTAGTCGTTTCCTAGCCAGGCTAGCCAGCTATGAACGTATAAACTGCCGTGCGATAACGTTATAATTAGCTTTAATCAGTCACTTAAAAATCACACCCGAGTGTGCCAAAATGTTACAAAAACATGTCGATATTCAATGTTTACTGGGGTTTTTCGCGCTTCGGCTCACTTCTTACCGAGAAATTGGCACTTGGCACAAGTTGGCCGTGAACTTGACTTCTCCTCAGGGCTCCAAGCAGTGAAAAGAAAAATGGCATAAAATCAAGAGATTTTGAGAACCAAAGTTTGGCTACGTCAGTAGTCACGTGACATACTGGATGGAAAAATAGTCTTTGGTTTTAAGTCAGTCAAATACATTGAACCAATGAGGCCCTGATTTCCATTGAATTAAAATGATTTTAATACATATATAGACCCAAAATATCATAAATACAATTATATCGGGTCCAATCAAATAAAAAACACGCTTTAAATGAATGGCAGCATATGATCACTTTTTACTGTGTGGATGCAAACAGTGAAACTTATGTAACCCCTTTTTCACTGGCGGGTGAAGTAATACTTGGGGTAGTATTGGTCGAGGATCAATGATCACACCGGGTTAGAGAACTCAGGATTAATCGTGGCTCAGTAGGCAGACGTAATAACCATACGTGGTAGTGGTGTAACCATAATAACAGTCCGGGTAGTACATAGCACCTATTGTAGTTCCAGTGGATATACATGGCGTTATATCACAACAACCATCTGCACTGATGTTTGCTCGGGAGCTACAGACGCCTGTGGATCTGGTCTTTGGCAAGCCGCCAAACCCACCAGTACGAGTGCCGCCGGGCCAGGACTATGTAGACGCACTACAGGACCGGATGGAGGCTCCTCATCAGCTGGCTCCAGAGAATATGGCTTCTGCAGGGGAAAGGCAGAAGAGAGCCTATGATGTACGTTGCCACCGCAAAGAGTACCAGCAGGGGGACAACGTATGGGTGTATAACCCACGGCGAACGAAGGGACGGTCCCCAAAGCTGAACAGCAACTGGGAGGGGCCCTGCCTCATCCTGAAGAGGATCTCAGAGGTCATCTATAGAGTGAAGCTCCACAGCCGCCCTCGGATAGTCATCCTTCACCAAGATCGCCTCGCACCTTACTTAGTACAGACCAGGCTACCGGGGTCCAGGGAGGGGGTAAGGACACTGCTGGATCAAAGCCAACCTCCCTGGATGTCAGCAAGGAGCTACCATTAGAGCACCTTGTTTTGGGCCAGGGAGGGGGCGGGGACACTGGGTTTACAGAGCTGCCCTCCCTGGCCACGAATGGAAACAGCGGTGACGTCGACGTCGACGGTGGGGGCTCAGACCCAGCGGATGCAGAGCCGCCCCCGTCATCCATCAGCAGCCCGCGGCAAGGAGCAGCCCGGGATGGGAGAGCTGCTCGGCGGAAGAAACCCTCATGGTGGATGGACCCATCCACATGGGATTTGGGTTAGGCCAACGGGACGTTGGTCTTTCAAGGAAGGAGGCAGTGTGGCGAATTCAACTAGAGTGTTCCTGCTCCAAGTTCATTTGCATGTTACCCACGATGCAACTGAAATGTCGATGTTTTGGTTTTGTTGTGGGCTATTGAACACGTTAAAAACGGGCATATCTGTTACAGATAGCGGGGATGCGGTGCAAGGTGATGGGGACGTTACGAGAGAAGTTGATTAGACAACATGCTATTTCCCACCATGAGGGTAAAGAGTAGGCAAATAGATAAGGTCGCTTCTGTGGCCAAGAAAAGGATCAAGCTGAGACCAAAACGAATTTGTGACTGTTATGACTAGCTTGGCTTGCGGTCATTAAAAGCTTGCTTGTTAACTCTGAAAGGTTTGCTGAGAAGTCCATTATTTGACCACGTCAAAATATCATCATGTTAATTTTATGTCAACCCATTTGGCCCCGCTACACTGGGAGGAGCCATTACATATGAAGCCCCTGCCCCCCCCCCCAAAAAAAAACAAACAAAAACAAAACAAAAATAAAAAATGATGTCAGTCATTTATTTGCGACTGTTGTGTGGACTGTGTGTGTTGAGCAGCGACCCCCGGTACACCCTTGTTACAGTCGTTTTTGCTGACCCGGAAGTTGTACTGTCAAGCAAGCGCCACAAACAACGCGCGCGGACAGCCTGGACACGGCAGCACTGGCACATCCTACAAGATTAATAAAGTGTGAGTATTAATCATATACGTTTTGATGCAAGCTGTGCCTTGCCCCTTTAAGGAGAGGGCTTAGTGGGTATTGTGTGTGTGTGTGTGGGGGGGGGTGATGTAGACGCAGCCGTCTGTGTGTGTGTGTGTCTGTGTATTTTCTGTTTGTAGCCGCAGCCGCGGAGACGCTAGTTTGCCGACAGATAGGAAGGTAGCCACCGTTACCAGTGATGATTTGTATGCATCACAGGGAGGGAGGGAGGGAGGCTGCCGTGTGTTAAATGGGACTGCAGTGCAGGGCAGTGGCCGGCCCGTTCTCCACCGCAGAGTTGGTCCGGACTCTTTATGAAGTTGTTACCAGCTACGAGCCAGGCTAAGCTAAATAGACTAGCGAGACACCCACCGGAGGCTTCCAACTACGGTTCGGAGCCGCGACGCTGGAGAGGTAACAGTACTAGACGTGTTGCTGCACTAGACGTTTTGTTGTTTTGTTGTGTTAAGTTACAAGTAAAGCTGAGCGTCGCTGTGTAAGTTAGCTTTTACCTAATCAACGTTAGCCAACTTGCTAAGTAGGCTGTTGCTCTGCGTGCGCGTTTTCATTTTTGGGGTAGCATGCGGCGATAGCTTTTGTTAAAAAGCATGCTAATTTGCCCTGGGAATCAGTGGAGGCTGATGGAAGTGCCCCATTTGTATCTTAACTGTCATCTTCTTCTCTCTATAGACACTGTGGGACCTGAGCAGGACCCAAACAGACCTCACCTACGATGCAGTCCCAGGTAGACCAGTATAGTATGGTCTATAATAGCAGATCATGATCCAGCTCAAGGTTATTGTAGTTCACTAAAACTGAACTAAAACCAGGTGTGAAAAGAGAAGAAAAAAAAAACGTTTCAGTTCACTGAAATAAAAATAAAACTTGACTTTAGAGGAGCAAGAAGAGGAAGCGAGTGAAGGCAGAGCCGAAGATCAAATGGTGGAAGTTGAAGAAGGAAAACTGTTGTGTGGAGTTCAGGCAGGGGTTAAGACAGGCACTGGGTGGATAGTGGAGAGTTGCCGGACGGCTGGGCAACCACTGCAGAAATAGTGAGGGAGACAGCTAGGAAGGTACTTGGTGTGTCGGCAGGACAGAGGAAGGAAGACAAGGAGACTTGGTGGTGGAGTGAGGAA
>NW_026611083.1:172500-175000 GCF_029633865.1 Lampris incognitus
TACTCCTGTGTACTTTCTTCATCTCTCTGACTATCCCACTTCTTCTTTGCCAACATTTTCCTCTGTATACTTTGCTCTACTTCCTCCTTCCACCACCACCACCACCACCACCACCGCCAAGTCTCCTTGTCTTCCTTCCTCTGTCCCGATGACACACCAAGTACCTTCCTAGCTGTCTTCCTCGCTATTTCTGCAGCGCTTGCCCAGCCATCTGGCAACTCTTCACTACCACTCAGTGCCTGTGTTAACTCCTGCCTGAACTCCACACAACAGTCTTCCTTCTTCAACTTCCACCATTTGATCTTCGGCTGTGTCTTCACTCGCTTCCTCATGTTGGTCTCCAAAGTCATCTTACAGACCACCATCCGATGCTGCCTAGCTACGTTCTGCCCTGTCACCACCTTGCAGTATGCAATCCCTTTTACATCGCGCCTTCTACACAAGATATAGTCCACCTGTGTGCACTTTCCTCCACTCGTATACGTCGTCACCCTGTGCTCCTCCCTCTTCTTGAAATATGTATTCACCTCAGCCATTTCCATCCTTTTCGCAAAATCGAACACCATCTGTCCTTCCACATTTCTCTCCTCGATTCCATACCTTACCATCAACTCCTCATCACCTCTGTTCCCTTCAGCAACGTGTCCATCGAAGTCCGCTCCAATCACCACTCCCTCCTCCTTGGGTCCCCTTTCCACCACGTCGTCCAACTCAACTCCAGAATTCTTCTTTTTCGTCCATCTTACACCCGACTTGCGGGGCATATGCGCTGATAACCGTCAGCAATACACCTTCGATTTCCAGCTTCATAATCCTCACTCTGTCTGACACTGTGTTCACCTCCAGCACGCTCTTGACATACTCTTCCTTCAGAATGACCCCTACCCCATTTCTCCTCCCATTCGCACCATGGTAGAAGAGTTTGAACCCACCTGCGATACTCCTGGCCTTACTCCCCTTCCACCTTGTCTCTTGTCACCTTTCTTCTTTCCATCACGTCAGCCAGCTCTCTCCCTTTACTAGCCATAGTGCCAACATTCAAAGTTCCGACTGACTCTCACCTCCACACGCCTACCCTTCCTCCTCTCTAGCTGCCTCTGGACATGCCTTCCCCCTCTCCTTTTCCTTCGCCCAACAGTAGCCTAGTTTCCACCGGCACTCCGCTGGTTAACAGTACCGATGGCGGTCGTCGGTAACCCGGGCCTCGACCGATCCGGTATGGAAATCTTATTTATGATCCGCATATTTGATTTGGCAAAGATTTGACGCCGGATGCCCTTCCTGACGTAACCCTCCCCATTTGTCCTGGCTTGGGACCTGCACTAAGAATGCACTGGCTTGTGCATCCTCAGTGGCTGGGTTGCACGCTTTTCTATGTTTGCCCCTCACTTTTGTGGCGTGAACTATCAATTCTAGTAATACAGGTGTGTTTATGTTAGGTATCACAGACACACGCACACGCACAATATATGTCCAAAAGTATTGAGATAACTGACCATTACACCTACAGGAGCTTTTCTGACATGTCATTCTGAATCCATAGAAACCCATATTCCACGAAGCTCCCGGCGCACAGTTTTTGTGCCGATGTTAATGCCAGGAGAAGTTTGGATCTCTGCAGTTATTGAGTCAACAGAGCGTTGGCGACTTGAGTTGCTGTTGTCCCTAAAGGCTTGCACTTTTCAATAATATGATGATATATGAAGCATAGAGAGTAAACGGGATAGATACCTTTTGAACAGCACCCTGTAGTACAGCACTTTGAAGGTACATATGTCGTCACTTGCTGTAGTGGTTTTTACTGATGGGCGTGGCCAGGTTTTCAGAAGCCTCTCAGTTGTCAATGTGAGAGCCAGGGGACGCGTCTGCCGTACGTTTAGGGTTAGGGTTAGGTGATTTCTCTGGCAGGGCTGGTTACAGTAGGGCTGCTTACACCACACCCCGGACTGGATTTGTTGCGTGTTTGTGTCCTGATCGATGGGCCAACTTAACACGCCTTCGGAGGGTGTCCGCCGGCCGGCTTTGCCGGCGTTCGGGCGGTCGGTTCCTCCGGTCTGGCGGATCGATGTCCTTTATTTAATGTTCTTAGTGGCGAGCGGAGTGCGGAGTGGGAGGGGCTCTACCGCGTAGTCGTCCTCTCCGTTGCACAGCTCGACAGCGTGCTCGGCGGTGCTCAGCCGGACCGTCTATCCCAGTTGCTCTTCCACGGCTCCCCTCGCGAGGCTTGCCGCCCCCCCCCCCCTCCAACATCTGTATGGGGAGGGGTGGAGCAGCTCCGTGTTTACCTCGCGGGGCTTCCCGGAAGACATTTTCTCAAAGTCCTCGTGTGACCGGTCTACTTTTTCATTGCGTTGTGTAGGAAAGACAGGACAACTTGTCTCCTTCATGGGATCTGTATTCTGTCGCATATAAACAGAGCAGGTTTCTGGAAGCTTCAGATCAGCTCCTACTGTAGCCTCTTTCTACATGTCCAAAGCGGGAAAGAGCGCGTAGCTCGCAA
>NW_026611083.1:185000-187500 GCF_029633865.1 Lampris incognitus
TTCCTCTGTCCCGATGACACACCAAGTACCTTCCTAGCTGTCTTCCTCGCTATTTCTGCAGCGCTTGCCCAGCCATCTGGCAACTCTTCACTACCACTCAGTGCCTGTGTTAACTCCTGCCTGAACTCCACACAACAGTCTTCCTTCTTCAACTTCCACCATTTGATCTTCGGCTGTGTCTTCACTCGCTTCCTCATGTTGGTCTCCAAAGTCATCTTACAGACCACCATCCGATGCTGCCTAGCTACGTTCTGCCCTGTCACCACCTTGCAGTATGCAATCCCTTTTACATCGCGCCTTCTACACAAGATATAGTCCACCTGTGTGCACTTTCCTCCACTCGTATACGTCGTCACCCTGTGCTCCTCCCTCTTCTTGAAATATGTATTCACCTCAGCCATTTCCATCCTTTTCGCAAAATCGAACACCATCTGTCCTTCCACATTTCTCTCCTCGATTCCATACCTTACCATCAACTCCTCATCACCTCTGTTCCCTTCAGCAACGTGTCCATCGAAGTCCGCTCCAATCACCACTCCCTCCTCCTTGGGTCCCCTTTCCACCACGTCGTCCAACTCAACTCCAGAATTCTTCTTTTTCGTCCATCTTACACCCGACTTGCGGGGCATATGCGCTGATAACCGTCAGCAATACACCTTCGATTTCCAGCTTCATAATCCTCACTCTGTCTGACACTGTGTTCACCTCCAGCACGCTCTTGACATACTCTTCCTTCAGAATGACCCCTACCCCATTTCTCCTCCCATTCGCACCATGGTAGAAGAGTTTGAACCCACCTGCGATACTCCTGGCCTTACTCCCCTTCCACCTTGTCTCTTGTCACCTTTCTTCTTTCCATCACGTCAGCCAGCTCTCTCCCTTTACTAGCCATAGTGCCAACATTCAAAGTTCCGACTGACTCTCACCTCCACACGCCTACCCTTCCTCCTCTCTAGCTGCCTCTGGACATGCCTTCCCCCTCTCCTTTTCCTTCGCCCAACAGTAGCCTAGTTTCCACCGGCACTCCGCTGGTTAACAGTACCGATGGCGGTCGTCGGTAACCCGGGCCTCGACCGATCCGGTATGGAAATCTTATTTATGATCCGCATATTTGATTTGGCAAAGATTTGACGCCGGATGCCCTTCCTGACGTAACCCTCCCCATTTGTCCTGGCTTGGGACCTGCACTAAGAATGCACTGGCTTGTGCATCCTCAGTGGCTGGGTTGCACGCTTTTCTATGTTTGCCCCTCACTTTTGTGGCGTGAACTATCAATTCTAGTAATACAGGTGTGTTTATGTTAGGTATCACAGACACACGCACACGCACAATATATGTCCAAAAGTATTGAGATAACTGACCATTACACCTACAGGAGCTTTTCTGACATGTCATTCTGAATCCATAGAAACCCATATTCCACGAAGCTCCCGGCGCACAGTTTTTGTGCCGATGTTAATGCCAGGAGAAGTTTGGATCTCTGCAGTTATTGAGTCAACAGAGCGTTGGCGACTTGAGTTGCTGTTGTCCCTAAAGGCTTGCACTTTTCAATAATATGATGATATATGAAGCATAGAGAGTAAACGGGATAGATACCTTTTGAACAGCACCCTGTAGTACAGCACTTTGAAGGTACATATGTCGTCACTTGCTGTAGTGGTTTTTACTGATGGGCGTGGCCAGGTTTTCAGAAGCCTCTCAGTTGTCAATGTGAGAGCCAGGGGACGCGTCTGCCGTACGTTTAGGGTTAGGGTTAGGTGATTTCTCTGGCAGGGCTGGTTACAGTAGGGCTGCTTACACCACACCCCGGACTGGATTTGTTGCGTGTTTGTGTCCTGATCGATGGGCCAACTTAACACGCCTTCGGAGGGTGTCCGCCGGCCGGCTTTGCCGGCGTTCGGGCGGTCGGTTCCTCCGGTCTGGCGGATCGATGTCCTTTATTTAATGTTCTTAGTGGCGAGCGGAGTGCGGAGTGGGAGGGGCTCTACCGCGTAGTCGTCCTCTCCGTTGCACAGCTCGACAGCGTGCTCGGCGGTGCTCAGCCGGACCGTCTATCCCAGTTGCTCTTCCACGGCTCCCCTCGCGAGGCTTGCCGCCCCCCCCCCCTCCAACATCTGTATGGGGAGGGGTGGAGCAGCTCCGTGTTTACCTCGCGGGGCTTCCCGGAAGACATTTTCTCAAAGTCCTCGTGTGACCGGTCTACTTTTTCATTGCGTTGTGTAGGAAAGACAGGACAACTTGTCTCCTTCATGGGATCTGTATTCTGTCGCATATAAACAGAGCAGGTTTCTGGAAGCTTCAGATCAGCTCCTACTGTAGCCTCTTTCTACATGTCCAAAGCGGGAAAGAGCGCGTAGCTCGCAATACAGGTTTTTTTTTTTTTTTTTTTACAAAAACACATAAAACATAGCAGTCGCGTATAAACAGGACAGATTTCAGGAAACTTTAGATCAGCTCCTACTGTAGCATACGCAGGAATTGGGACCCACATTAGGAATGG
>NW_026611083.1:197500-200000 GCF_029633865.1 Lampris incognitus
ACCATCCGATGCTGCCTAGCTACGTTCTCCCCTGTCACCACCTTGCAGTATGCAATCCGTTTTACATCGCGCCTTCTACACAAGATATAGTCCACCTGTGTGCACTTTCCTCCACTCGTATACGTCGTCACCCTGTGCTCCTCCCTCTTCTTGAAATATGTATTCACCTCAGCCATTTCCATCCTTTTCGCAAAATCGAACACCATCTGTCCTTCCACATTTCTCTCCTCGATTCCATACCTTACCATCAACTCCTCATCACCTCTGTTCCCTTCAGCAACGTGTCCATCGAAGTCCGCTCCAATCACCACTCCCTCCTCCTTGGGTACCCTTTCCACCACGTCGTCCAACTCAACTCCAGAATTCTTCTTTTTCGTCCATCTTACACCCGACTTGCGGGGCATATGCGCTGATAACCGTCAGCAATACACCTTCGATTTCCAGCTTCATAATCCTCACTCTGTCTGACACTGTGTTCACCTCCAGCACGCTCTTGACATACTCTTCCTTCAGAATGACCCCTACCCCATTTCTCCTCCCATTCGCACCATGGTAGAAGAGTTTGAACCCACCTGCGATACTCCTGGCCTTACTCCCCTTCCACCTTGTCTCTTGTCACCTTTCTTCTTTCCATCACGTCAGCCAGCTCTCTCCCTTTACTAGCCATAGTGCCAACATTCAAAGTTCCGACTGACTGTCACCTCCACACGCCTACCCTTCCTCCTCTCTAGCTGCCTCTGGACATGCCTTCCCCCTCTCCTTTTCCTTCGCCCAACAGTAGCCTAGTTTCCACCGGCACTCCGCTGGTTAACAGTACCGATGGCGGTCGTCGGTAACCCGGGCCTCGACCGATCCGGTATGGAAATCTTATTTATGATCCGCATATTTGATTTGGCAAAGATTTGACGCCGGATGCCCTTCCTGACGTAACCCTCCCCATTTGTCCTGGCTTGGGACCTGCACTAAGAATGCATTGGCTTGTGCATCCTCAGTGGCTGGGTTGCACGCTTTTCTATGTTTGCCCCTCACTTTTGTGGCGTGAACTATCAATTCTAGTAATACAGGTGTGTTTATGTTAGGTATCACAGACACACGCACACGCACAATATATGTCCAAACGTATTGAGATAACTGACCATTACACCTACAGGAGCTTTTCTGACATGTCATTCTGAATCCATAGAAACCCATATTCCACGAAGCTCCCGGCGCACAGTTTTTGTGCCGATGTTAATGCCAGGAGAAGTTTGGATCTCTGCAGTTATTGAGTCAACAGAGCGTTGGCGACTTGAGTTGCTGTTGTCCCTAAAGGCTTGCACTTTTCAATAATATGATGATATATGAAGCATAGAGAGTAAACGGGATAGATACCTTTTGAACAGCACCCTGTAGTACAGCACTTTGAAGGTACATATGTCGTCACTTGCTGTAGTGGTTTTTACTGATGGGCGTGGCCAGGTTTTCAGAAGCCTCTCAGTTGTCAATGTGAGAGCCAGGGGACGCGTCTGCCGTACGTTTAGGGTTAGGGTTAGGGGATTTCTCTGGCAGGGCTGGTTACAGTAGGGCTGCTTACACCACACCCCGGACTGGATTTGTTGCGTGTTTGTGTCCTGATCGATGGGCCAACTTAACACGCCTTCGGAGGGTGTCCGCCGGCCGGCTTTGCCGGCGTTCGGGCGGTCGGTTCCTCCGGTCTGGCGGATCGATGTCCTTTATTTAATGTTCTTAGTGGCGAGCAGAGTGCGGAGTGGGAGGGGCTCTACCGCGTAGTCGTCCTCTCCGTTGCACAGCTCGACAGCGTGCTCGGCGGTGCTCAGCCGGACCGTCTATCCCAGTTGCTCTTCCACGGCTCCCCTCGCGAGGCTTGCGGCCCCCCCCCCTCCAACATCTGTATGGGGAGGGGTGGAACAGCTCCGTGTTTACCTCGCGGGGCTTCCCGGAAGACATTTTCCCAAAGTCCTCGTGTGACCGGTCTACTTTTTCATTGCGTTGTGTAGGAAAGACAGGACAATTTGTCTCCTTCATGGGATCTGTATTCTGTCGCATATAAACAGAGCAGGTTTGTGGAAGCTTCAGGGGACGTCAATACAGGTTTTTTTTTTTTTTTTTTTTACAAAAACACATAAAACATAGCAGTCGCGTATAAACAGGACAGATTTCTGGAAACTTTAGATCTGCTCCCACTGTAGCATACGCAGAAATTGGGACCCACATTAGGAATGGATAAAATAAATTACAGGGGCAGACAAAAATGAACACGTGCATACGTTTTGGGCCTCTAACAGGAAATGGCGTCACAACAGGGAGGGGTTACTAACTGGGAGGGGCTACTATAAGCGTTGGTAATGACAATAATAATAATCACGTCGTGATACTTTGTGTAAATGATACAACATATGTTGGTTATGACGTTTTTAACCATGCTACACTCGCACGCGTGAAAAAGAAAAAGAAGAGAAACGTCTGGGGTTTTTCTTCTTTCCACCTCAAAGGAAGGGTC
>NW_026611083.1:217500-220000 GCF_029633865.1 Lampris incognitus
ATTTAAAGTGAAATGCCTTTGTCACCTCCTCACGCGTAGGTATTCCGTCTTGCTCCTACTGACTTTCATTCCTCTTCTCTCCAGTGCATACCTCCACCTCTCCAGGCTCTCCTCACAATGAACTGCACCCTACTGTCGCTACAGATGACAATGTCATCCGCGAACATCATCGTCCATGGAGACTCCTGCCTGATCTTGTCCGTCAACCTGTCCATCACCGTTGCAACCAAGAAAGGGCTCAGAGCCGATCCTTGATGTAATCCCACCTCCACCTTGAACCCATCTGTCATTCCAACCACGCACCTCAGCATTGTCACACTTTCTTCATACATAGCCTGCACCACTCCTACATACTTCTCTGCAACTCCTGATTTCCTCCTACAATATCACACCTCCTCTCTCGGCACCCTGTCGTATGCTTTCTGTAAATCTACAAAGACACAATGCAACTCTTTCTGGCCTTCTCTATACTTCTCAATCAACCAACCTTTTTTCTCTCTCTCTCTCTCTCTCTCTCTCTCTCTCTGTCTCTCTCATTTTCTTCATTTATCAGCCCGTCAAAGTAGTCCTTCCACTTCGTAGCACAGTCTCCTCGCTTGGCAGCACATTTCCATCTGTATCTTTGATCGCCCTAACTTGTCGCACATCCTCGGCAGCTCGGTCTCTCTGTCTAGCCAATCTGTACAAGTCTTTTTCTCCTTCCTTAGTGTCTAACCTGTCATACAGCTCACCGTACGCCTTTTCCTTTACCTTTGCCACCTCTCTCTTTGCTTTACGCTGCATCTCCTTGTACTCCTGTGTACTTTCTTCATCTCTCTGACTATCCCACTTCTTCTTTGCCAACCTTTTCCTCTGTATACTTTGCTCTACTTCCTCCTTCCACCACCACCACCACCACCACCGCCAAGTCTCCTTGTCTTCCTTCCTCTGTCCCGATGACACACCAAGTACATTCCTAGCTGTCTTCCTCACTATTTCTGCAGCGCTTGCCCAGCCATCTGGCAACTCTTCACTACCACTCAGTGCCTGTGTTAACTCCTGCCTGAACTCCACACAACAGTCTTCCTTCTTCAACTTCCACCATTTGATCTTCGGCTGTGTCTTCACTCGCTTCCTCATGTTGGTCTCCAAAGTCATCTTACAGACCACCATCCGATGCTGCCTAGCTACGTTCTCCCCTGTCACCACCTTGCAGTATGCAATCCGTTTTACATCGCGCCTTCTACACAAGATATAGTCCACCTGTGTGCACTTTCCTCCACTCGTATACGTCGTCACCCTGTGCTCCTCCCTCTTCTTGAAATATGTATTCACCTCAGCCATTTCCATCCTTTTCGCAAAATCGAACACCATCTGTCCTTCCACATTTCTCTCCTCGATTCCATACCTTACCATCAACTCCTCATCACCTCTGTTCCCTTCAGCAACGTGTCCATCGAAGTCCGCTCCAATCACCACTCCCTCCTCCTTGGGTACCCTTTCCACCACGTCGTCCAACTCAACTCCAGAATTCTTCTTTTTCGTCCATCTTACACCCGACTTGCGGGGCATATGCGCTGATAACCGTCAGCAATACACCTTCGATTTCCAGCTTCATAATCCTCACTCTGTCTGACACTGTGTTCACCTCCAGCACGCTCTTGACATACTCTTCCTTCAGAATGACCCCTACCCCATTTCTCCTCCCATTCGCACCATGGTAGAAGAGTTTGAACCCACCTGCGATACTCCTGGCCTTACTCCCCTTCCACCTTGTCTCTTGTCACCTTTCTTCTTTCCATCACGTCAGCCAGCTCTCTCCCTTTACTAGCCATAGTGCCAACATTCAAAGTTCCGACTGACTGTCACCTCCACACGCCTACCCTTCCTCCTCTCTAGCTGCCTCTGGACATGCCTTCCCCCTCTCCTTTTCCTTCGCCCAACAGTAGCCTAGTTTCCACCGGCACTCCGCTGGTTAACAGTACCGATGGCGGTCGTCGGTAACCCGGGCCTCGACCGATCCGGTATGGAAATCTTATTTATGATCCGCATATTTGATTTGGCAAAGATTTGACGCCGGATGCCCTTCCTGACGTAACCCTCCCCATTTGTCCTGGCTTGGGACCTGCACTAAGAATGCATTGGCTTGTGCATCCTCAGTGGCTGGGTTGCACGCTTTTCTATGTTTGCCCCTCACTTTTGTGGCGTGAACTATCAATTCTAGTAATACAGGTGTGTTTATGTTAGGTATCACAGACACACGCACACGCACAATATATGTCCAAACGTATTGAGATAACTGACCATTACACCTACAGGAGCTTTTCTGACATGTCATTCTGAATCCATAGAAACCCATATTCCACGAAGCTCCCGGCGCACAGTTTTTGTGCCGATGTTAATGCCAGGAGAAGTTTGGATCTCTGCAGTTATTGAGTCAACAGAGCGTTGGCGACTTGAGTTGCTGTTGTCCCTAAAGGCTTGCACTTTTCAATAATATGATGATATATGAAGCATAGAG
>NW_026611083.1:230000-232500 GCF_029633865.1 Lampris incognitus
GAACATCATCGTCCATGGAGACTCCTGCCTGATCTTGTCCGTCAACCTGTCCATCACCGTTGCAACCAAGAAAGGGCTCAGAGCCGATCCTTGATGTAATCCCACCTCCACCTTGAACCCATCTGTCATTCCAACCACGCACCTCAGCATTGTCACACTTCCCTCATACATAGCCTGCACCACTCCTACATACTTCTCTGCAACTCTTGACTTCCTCCTACAATATCACACCTCCTCTCTCGGCACCCTGTCGTATGCTTTCTGTAAATCTACAAAGACACAATGCAAGTCTTTCTGGCCTTCTCTATACTTCTCAATCAACCAACCCTTTCTCTCTCTCTCTCTCTCTCTCTCTCTCTCTCTCTCTCTCTCTCTCTCTCTCTCTCTGTCTCTCTCATTTTCTTCATTTATCAGCCCGTCAAAGTAGTCCTTCCACTTCGTAGCACACTCTCCTCGCTTGGCAGCACATTTCCATCTGTATCTTTGATCGCCCTAACTTGTCGCACATCCTCGGCAGCTCGGTCTCTCTGTCTAGCCAATCTGTACAAGTCTTTTTCTCCTTCCTTAGTGTCTAACCTGTCATACAGCTCACCGTACGACTTTTCCTTTACCTTTGCCACCTCTCTCTTTGCTTTACGCTGCATCTCCTTGTACTCCTGTGTACTTTCTTCATCTCTCTGACTATCCCACTTCTTCTTTGCCAACCTTTTCCTCTGTATACTTTGCTCTACTTCCTCCTTCCACCACCACCACCACCACCGCCAAGTCTCCTTGTCTTCCGATGACACACCAAGTACCTTCCTAGCTGTCTTCCTCACTATTTCTGCAGCGCTTGCCCAGCCATCTGGCAACTCTTCACTACCACTCAGTGCCTGTGTTAACTCCTGCCTGAACTCCACACAACAGTCTTCCTTCTTCAACTTCCACCATTTGATCTTCGGCTGTGTCTTCACTCGCTTCCTCATGTTGGTCTCCAAAGTCATCTTACAGACCACCATCCGATGCTGCCTAGCTACGTTCTCCCCTGTCACCACCTTGCAGTATGCAATCCCTTTTACATCGCGCCTTCTACACAAGATATAGTCCACCTGTGTGCACTTTCCTCCACTCGTATACGTCGTCACCCTGTGCTCCTCCCTCTTCTTGAAATATGTATTCACCTCAGCCATTTCCATCCTTTTCGCAAAATCGAACACCATCTGTCCTTCCACATTTCTCTCCTCGATTCCATACCTTACCATCAACTCCTCACCACCTCTGTTCCCTTCAGCAACGTGTCCATCGAAGTCCGCTCCAATCACCACTCCCTCCTCCTTGGGTACCCTTTCCACCACGTCGTCCAACTCAACTCCAGAATTCTTCTTTTTCGTCCATCTTACACCCGACTTGCGGGGCATATGCGCTGATAACCGTCAGCAATACACCTTCGATTTCCAGCTTCATAATCCTCACTCTGTCTGACACTGTGTTCACCTCCAGCACGCTCTTGACATACTCTTCCTTCAGAATGACCCCTACCCCATTTCTCCTCCCATTCGCACCATGGTAGAAGAGTTTGAACCCACCTGCGATACTCCTGGCCTTACTCCCCTTCCACCTTGTCTCTTGTCACCTTTCTTCTTTCCATCACGTCAGCCAGCTCTCTCCCTTTACTAGCCATAGTGCCAACATTCAAAGTTCCGACTGACTCTCACCTCCACACGCCTACCCTTCCTCCTCTCTAGCTGCCTCTGGACATGCCTTCCCCCTCTCCTTTTCCTTCGCCCAACAGTAGCCTAGTTTCCACCGGCACTCCGCTGGTTAACAGTACCGATGGCGGTCGTCGGTAACCCGAGCCTCGACCGATCCGGTATGGAAATCTTATTTATGATCCGCATATTTGATTTGGCAAAGATTTGACGCCGGATGCCCTTCCTGACGTAACCCTCCCCATTTGTCCGGGCTTGGGACCTGCACTAAGAATGCACTGGCTTGTGCATCCTCAGTGGCTGGGTTGCACGCTTTTCTATGTTTGCCCCTCACTTTTGTGGCGTGAACGATCAATTCTAGTAATACAGGTGTGTTTATGTTAGGTATCACAGACACACGCACACGCACAATATATGTCCAAAAGTATTGACATAACTGACCATTACACCTACAGGAGCTTTTCTGACATCTCATTCTGAATCCATAGAAACCCATATTCCACGAAGCTCCCGGCGCACAGTTTTTGTGCCGATGTTAATGCCAGGAGAAGTTTGGATCTCTGCAGTTATTGAGTGAACAGAGCGTTGGCGACTTGAGTTGCTGTTGTCCCTAAAGGCTTGCACTTTTCAATAATATGATGATATATGAAGCATAGAGAGTAAACGGGATAGATACCTTTTGAACAGCACCCTGTAGTACAGCACTTTGAAGGTACATATGTCGTCACTTGCTGTAGTGGTTTTTACTGATGGGCGTGGCCAGGTTTTCAGAAGCCTCTCAGTTGTCAATGTGAGAGCCAGGGGACGCGTCT
>NW_026611083.1:242500-245000 GCF_029633865.1 Lampris incognitus
CTGTCATTCCAACCACGCACCTCAGCATTGTCACACTTCCCTCATACATAGCCTGCACCACTCCTACATACTTCTCTGCAACTCTTGACTTCCTCCTACAATATCACACCTCCTCTCTCGGCACCCTGTCGTATGCTTTCTGTAAATCTACAAAGACACAATGCAAGTCTTTCTGGCCTTCTCTATACTTCTCAATCAACCAACCCTTTCTCTCTCTCTCTCTCTCTCTCTCTCTCTCTCTCTCTCTCTCTCTCTCTCTCTCTCTCTCTCTCTGTCTCTCTCATTTTCTTCATTTATCAGCCCGTCAAAGTAGTCCTTCCACTTCGTAGCACACTCTCCTCGCTTGGCAGCACATTTCCATCTGTATCTTTGATCGCCCTAACTTGTCGCACATCCTCGGCAGCTCGGTCTCTCTGTCTAGCCAATCTGTACAAGTCTTTTTCTCCTTCCTTAGTGTCTAACCTGTCATACAGCTCACCGTACGACTTTTCCTTTACCTTTGCCACCTCTCTCTTTGCTTTACGCTGCATCTCCTTGTACTCCTGTGTACTTTCTTCATCTCTCTGACTATCCCACTTCTTCTTTGCCAACCTTTTCCTCTGTATACTTTGCTCTACTTCCTCCTTCCACCACCACCACCACCACCGCCAAGTCTCCTTGTCTTCCGATGACACACCAAGTACCTTCCTAGCTGTCTTCCTCACTATTTCTGCAGCGCTTGCCCAGCCATCTGGCAACTCTTCACTACCACTCAGTGCCTGTGTTAACTCCTGCCTGAACTCCACACAACAGTCTTCCTTCTTCAACTTCCACCATTTGATCTTCGGCTGTGTCTTCACTCGCTTCCTCATGTTGGTCTCCAAAGTCATCTTACAGACCACCATCCGATGCTGCCTAGCTACGTTCTCCCCTGTCACCACCTTGCAGTATGCAATCCCTTTTACATCGCGCCTTCTACACAAGATATAGTCCACCTGTGTGCACTTTCCTCCACTCGTATACGTCGTCACCCTGTGCTCCTCCCTCTTCTTGAAATATGTATTCACCTCAGCCATTTCCATCCTTTTCGCAAAATCGAACACCATCTGTCCTTCCACATTTCTCTCCTCGATTCCATACCTTACCATCAACTCCTCACCACCTCTGTTCCCTTCAGCAACGTGTCCATCGAAGTCCGCTCCAATCACCACTCCCTCCTCCTTGGGTACCCTTTCCACCACGTCGTCCAACTCAACTCCAGAATTCTTCTTTTTCGTCCATCTTACACCCGACTTGCGGGGCATATGCGCTGATAACCGTCAGCAATACACCTTCGATTTCCAGCTTCATAATCCTCACTCTGTCTGACACTGTGTTCACCTCCAGCACGCTCTTGACATACTCTTCCTTCAGAATGACCCCTACCCCATTTCTCCTCCCATTCGCACCATGGTAGAAGAGTTTGAACCCACCTGCGATACTCCTGGCCTTACTCCCCTTCCACCTTGTCTCTTGTCACCTTTCTTCTTTCCATCACGTCAGCCAGCTCTCTCCCTTTACTAGCCATAGTGCCAACATTCAAAGTTCCGACTGACTCTCACCTCCACACGCCTACCCTTCCTCCTCTCTAGCTGCCTCTGGACATGCCTTCCCCCTCTCCTTTTCCTTCGCCCAACAGT
This sequence comes from Lampris incognitus, assembly GCF_029633865.1. Lineage (NCBI taxonomy): Eukaryota > Metazoa > Chordata > Actinopteri > Lampriformes > Lampridae > Lampris > Lampris incognitus. The sequence continues at coordinate 244,159 of NW_026611083.1, forward strand.
AGCCTAGTTTCCACCGGCACTCCGCTGGTTAACAGTACCGATGGCGGTCGTCGGTAACCCGAGCCTCGACCGATCCGGTATGGAAATCTTATTTATGATCCGCATATTTGATTTGGCAAAGATTTGACGCCGGATGCCCTTCCTGACGTAACCCTCCCCATTTGTCCGGGCTTGGGACCTGCACTAAGAATGCACTGGCTTGTGCATCCTCAGTGGCTGGGTTGCACGCTTTTCTATGTTTGCCCCTCACTTTTGTGGCGTGAACGATCAATTCTAGTAATACAGGTGTGTTTATGTTAGGTATCACAGACACACGCACACGCACAATATATGTCCAAAAGTATTGACATAACTGACCATTACACCTACAGGAGCTTTTCTGACATCTCATTCTGAATCCATAGAAACCCATATTCCACGAAGCTCCCGGCGCACAGTTTTTGTGCCGATGTTAATGCCAGGAGAAGTTTGGATCTCTGCAGTTATTGAGTGAACAGAGCGTTGGCGACTTGAGTTGCTGTTGTCCCTAAAGGCTTGCACTTTTCAATAATATGATGATATATGAAGCATAGAGAGTAAACGGGATAGATACCTTTTGAACAGCACCCTGTAGTACAGCACTTTGAAGGTACATATGTCGTCACTTGCTGTAGTGGTTTTTACTGATGGGCGTGGCCAGGTTTTCAGAAGCCTCTCAGTTGTCAATGTGAGAGCCAGGGGACGCGTCTGCCGTACGTTTAGGGTTAGAGTTAGGTGATTTCTCTGGTAGGGCTGCTTACACCACACCCCGGACTGGATTTGTTGCGTGTTTGTGTCCTGATCGATGGGCCAACTTAACACGC
>NW_026611083.1:255000-257500 GCF_029633865.1 Lampris incognitus
ACAAAGACACAATGCAAGTCTTTCTGGCCTTCTCTATACTTCTCAATCAACCAACCCTTTCTCTCTCTCTCTCTCTCTCTCTCTCTCTCTCTCTCTCTCTCTCTCTCTGTCTCTCTCATTTTCTTCATTTATCAGCCCGTCAAAGTAGTCCTTCCACTTCGTAGCACACTCTCCTCGCTTGGCAGCACATTTCCATCTGTATCTTTGATCGCCCTAACTTGTCGCACATCCTCGGCAGCTCGGTCTCTCTGTCTAGCCAATCTGTACAAGTCTTTTTCTCCTTCCTTAGTGTCTAACCTGTCATACAGCTCACCGTACGACTTTTCCTTTACCTTTGCCACCTCTCTCTTTGCTTTACGCTGCATCTCCTTGTACTCCTGTGTACTTTCTTCATCTCTCTGACTATCCCACTTCTTCTTTGCCAACCTTTTCCTCTGTATACTTTGCTCTACTTCCTCCTTCCACCACCACCACCACCACCGCCAAGTCTCCTTGTCTTCCGATGACACACCAAGTACCTTCCTAGCTGTCTTCCTCACTATTTCTGCAGCGCTTGCCCAGCCATCTGGCAACTCTTCACTACCACTCAGTGCCTGTGTTAACTCCTGCCTGAACTCCACACAACAGTCTTCCTTCTTCAACTTCCACCATTTGATCTTCGGCTGTGTCTTCACTCGCTTCCTCATGTTGGTCTCCAAAGTCATCTTACAGACCACCATCCGATGCTGCCTAGCTACGTTCTCCCCTGTCACCACCTTGCAGTATGCAATCCCTTTTACATCGCGCCTTCTACACAAGATATAGTCCACCTGTGTGCACTTTCCTCCACTCGTATACGTCGTCACCCTGTGCTCCTCCCTCTTCTTGAAATATGTATTCACCTCAGCCATTTCCATCCTTTTCGCAAAATCGAACACCATCTGTCCTTCCACATTTCTCTCCTCGATTCCATACCTTACCATCAACTCCTCACCACCTCTGTTCCCTTCAGCAACGTGTCCATCGAAGTCCGCTCCAATCACCACTCCCTCCTCCTTGGGTACCCTTTCCACCACGTCGTCCAACTCAACTCCAGAATTCTTCTTTTTCGTCCATCTTACACCCGACTTGCGGGGCATATGCGCTGATAACCGTCAGCAATACACCTTCGATTTCCAGCTTCATAATCCTCACTCTGTCTGACACTGTGTTCACCTCCAGCACGCTCTTGACATACTCTTCCTTCAGAATGACCCCTACCCCATTTCTCCTCCCATTCGCACCATGGTAGAAGAGTTTGAACCCACCTGCGATACTCCTGGCCTTACTCCCCTTCCACCTTGTCTCTTGTCACCTTTCTTCTTTCCATCACGTCAGCCAGCTCTCTCCCTTTACTAGCCATAGTGCCAACATTCAAAGTTCCGACTGACTCTCACCTCCACACGCCTACCCTTCCTCCTCTCTAGCTGCCTCTGGACATGCCTTCCCCCTCTCCTTTTCCTTCGCCCAACAGTAGCCTAGTTTCCACCGGCACTCCGCTGGTTAACAGTACCGATGGCGGTCGTCGGTAACCCGAGCCTCGACCGATCCGGTATGGAAATCTTATTTATGATCCGCATATTTGATTTGGCAAAGATTTGACGCCGGATGCCCTTCCTGACGTAACCCTCCCCATTTGTCCGGGCTTGGGACCTGCACTAAGAATGCACTGGCTTGTGCATCCTCAGTGGCTGGGTTGCACGCTTTTCTATGTTTGCCCCTCACTTTTGTGGCGTGAACGATCAATTCTAGTAATACAGGTGTGTTTATGTTAGGTATCACAGACACACGCACAATATATGTCCAAAAGTATTGACATAACTGACCATTACACCTACAGGAGCTTTTCTGACATCTCATTCTGAATCCATAGAAACCCATATTCCACGAAGCTCCCGGCGCACAGTTTTTGTGCCGATGTTAATGCCAGGAGAAGTTTGGATCTCTGCAGTTATTGAGTGAACAGAGCGTTGGCGACTTGAGTTGCTGTTGTTCCTAAAGGCTTGCACTTTTCAATAATATGATGATATATGAAGCATAGAGAGTAAACGGGATAGTTACCTTTTGAACAGCACCCTGTAGTACAGCACTTTGAAGGTACATATGTCGTCACTTGCTGTAGTGGTTTTTACTGATGGGCGTGGCCAGGTTTTCAGAAGCCTCTCAGTTGTCAATGTGAGAGCCAGGGGACGCGTCTGCCGTACGTTTAGGGTTAGGGTTAGGTGATTTCTCTGGTAGGGCTGCTTACACCACACCCCGGACTGGATTTGTTGCGTGTTTGTGTCCTGATCGATGGGCCAACTTAACACGCCTTCGGAGGGTGTCCGCCGGCCGGCTTTGCCGGCGTTCGGGCGGTCGGTTCCTCCGGTCTGGCGGATCGATGTCCTTTATTTAATGTTCTTAGTGGCGAGCAGAGTGCGGAGTGGGAGGGGCTCTACCGCGTAGTCGTCCTCTCCGTTGCACAGCTCGACAGCGTGCTCGG
>NW_026611083.1:267500-270000 GCF_029633865.1 Lampris incognitus
CTCTCTCTCTCTCTCTCTGTCTCTCTCATTTTCTTCATTTATCAGCCCGTCAAAGTAGTCCTTCCACTTCGTAGCACACTCTCCTCGCTTGGCAGCACATTTCCATCTGTATCTTTGATCGCCCTAACTTGTCGCACATCCTCGGCAGCTCGGTCTCTCTGTCTAGCCAATCTGTACAAGTCTTTTTCTCCTTCCTTAGTGTCTAACCTGTCATACAGCTCACCGTACGACTTTTCCTTTACCTTTGCCACCTCTCTCTTTGCTTTACGCTGCATCTCCTTGTACTCCTGTGTACTTTCTTCATCTCTCTGACTATCCCACTTCTTCTTTGCCAACCTTTTCCTCTGTATACTTTGCTCTACTTCCTCCTTCCACCACCACCACCACCACCACCGCCAAGTCTCCTTGTCTTCCTTCCTCTGTCCCGATGACACACCAAGTACCTTCCTAGCTGTCTTCCTCGCTATTTCTGCAGCGCTTGCCCAGCCATCTGGCAACTCTTCACTACCACTCAGTGCCTGTGTTAACTCCTGCCTGAACTCCACACAACAGTCTTCCTTCTTCAACTTCCACCATTTGATCTTCGGCTGTGTCTTCACTCGCTTCCTCATGTTGGTCTCCAAAGTCATCTTACAGACCACCATCCGCTGCTGCCTAGCTACGTTCTCCCCTGTCACCACCTTGCAGTATGCAATCCCTTTTACATCGCGCCTTCTACACAAGATATAGTCCACCTGTGTGCACTTTCCTCCACTCGTATACGTCGTCACCCTGTGCTCCTCCCTCTTCTTGAAATATGTATTCACCTCAGCCATTTCCATCCTTTTCGCAAAATCGAACACCATCTGTCCTTCCACATTTCTCTCCTCGATTCCATACCTTACCATCAACTCCTCACCACCTCTGTTCCCTTCAGCAACGTGTCCATCGAAGTCCGCTCCAATCACCACTCCCTCCTCCTTGGGTACCCTTTCCACCACGTCGTCCAACTCAACTCCAGAATTCTTCTTTTTCGTCCATCTTACACCCGACTTGCGGGGCATATGCGCTGATAACCGTCAGCAATACACCTTCGATTTCCAGCTTCATAATCCTCACTCTGTCTGACACTGTGTTCACCTCCAGCACGCTCTTGACATACTCTTCCTTCAGAATGACCCCTACCCCATTTCTCCTCCCATTCGCACCATGGTAGAAGAGTTTGAACCCACCTGCGATACTCCTGGCCTTACTCCCCTTCCACCTTGTCTCTTGTCACCTTTCTTCTTTCCATCACGTCAGCCAGCTCTCTCCCTTTACTAGCCATAGTGCCAACATTCAAAGTTCCGACTGACTCTCACCTCCACATGCCTACCCTTCCTCCTCTCTAGCTGCCTCTGGACATGCCTTCCCCCTCTCCTTTTCCTTCGCCCAACAGTAGCCTAGTTTCCACCGGCACTCCGCTGGTTAACAGTACCGATGGCGGTCGTCGGTAACCCGAGCCTCGACCGATCCGGTATGGAAATCTTATTTATGATCCGCATATTTGATTTGGCAAAGATTTGACGCCGGATGCCCTTCCTGACGTAACCCTCCCCATTTGTCCGGGCTTGGGACCTGCACTAAGAATGCACTGGCTTGTGCATCCTCAGTGGCTGGGTTGCACGCTTTTCTATGTTTGCCCCTCACTTTTGTGGCGTGAACGATCAATTCTAGTAATACAGGTGTGTTTATGTTAGGTATCACAGACACACGCACAATATATGTCCAAAAGTATTGACATAACTGACCATTACACCTACAGGAGCTTTTCTGACATCTCATTCTGAATCCATAGAAACCCATATTCCACGAAGCTCCCGGCGCACAGTTTTTGTGCCGATGTTAATGCCAGGAGAAGTTTGGATCTCTGCAGTTATTGAGTGAACAGAGCGTTGGCGACTTGAGTTGCTGTTGTTCCTAAAGGCTTGCACTTTTCAATAATATGATGATATATGAAGCATAGAGAGTAAACGGGATAGTTACCTTTTGAACAGCACCCTGTAGTACAGCACTTTGAAGGTACATATGTCGTCACTTGCTGTAGTGGTTTTTACTGATGGGCGTGGCCAGGTTTTCAGAAGCCTCTCAGTTGTCAATGTGAGAGCCAGGGGACGCGTCTGCCGTACGTTTAGGGTTAGGGTTAGGTGATTTCTCTGGTAGGGCTGCTTACACCACACCCCGGACTGGATTTGTTGCGTGTTTGTGTCCTGATCGATGGGCCAACTTAACACGCCTTCGGAGGGTGTCCGCCGGCCGGCTTTGCCGGCGTTCGGGCGGTCGGTTCCTCCGGTCTGGCGGATCGATGTCCTTTATTTAATGTTCTTAGTGGCGAGCAGAGTGCGGAGTGGGAGGGGCTCTACCGCGTAGTCGTCCTCTCCGTTGCACAGCTCGACAGCGTGCTCGGCGGTGCTCAGCCGGACCGTCTATCCCAGTTGCTCTTCCACGGCTCCCCTCGCGAGGCTTGCCGCCCCCCCCCTCC
>NW_026611083.1:280000-282500 GCF_029633865.1 Lampris incognitus
TTCATTTATCAGCCCGTCAAAGTAGTCCTTCCACTTCGTAGCACACTCTCCTCGCTTGGCAGCACATTTCCATCTGTATCTTTGATCGCCCTAACTTGTCGCACATCCTCGCAGCTCGGTCTCTCTGTCTAGCCAATCTGTACAAGTCTTTTTCTCCTTCCTTAGTGTCTAACCTGTCATACAGCTCACCGTACGACTTTTCCTTTACCTTTGCCACCTCTCTCTTTGCTTTACGCTGCATCTCCTTGTACTCCTGTGTACTTTCTTCATCTCTCTGACTATCCCACTTCTTCTTTGCCAACCTTTTCCTCTGTATACTTTGCTCTACTTCCTCCTTCCACCACCACCACCACCACCACCGCCAAGTCTCCTTGTCTTCCTTCCTCTGTCCCGATGACACACCAAGTACCTTCCTAGCTGTCTTCCTCGCTATTTCTGCAGCGCTTGCCCAGCCATCTGGCAACTCTTCACTACCACTCAGTGCCTGTGTTAACTCCTGCCTGAACTCCACACAACAGTCTTCCTTCTTCAACTTCCACCATTTGATCTTCGGCTGTGTCTTCACTCGCTTCCTCATGTTGGTCTCCAAAGTCATCTTACAGACCACCATCCGCTGCTGCCTAGCTACGTTCTCCCCTGTCACCACCTTGCAGTATGCAATCCCTTTTACATCGCGCCTTCTACACAAGATATAGTCCACCTGTGTGCACTTTCCTCCACTCGTATACGTCGTCACCCTGTGCTCCTCCCTCTTCTTGAAATATGTATTCACCTCAGCCATTTCCATCCTTTTCGCAAAATCGAACACCATCTGTCCTTCCACATTTCTCTCCTCGATTCCATACCTTACCATCAACTCCTCACCACCTCTGTTCCCTTCAGCAACGTGTCCATCGAAGTCCGCTCCAATCACCACTCCCTCCTCCTTGGGTACCCTTTCCACCACGTCGTCCAACTCAACTCCAGAATTCTTCTTTTTCGTCCATCTTACACCCGACTTGCGGGGCATATGCGCTGATAACCGTCAGCAATACACCTTCGATTTCCAGCTTCATAATCCTCACTCTGTCTGACACTGTGTTCACCTCCAGCACGCTCTTGACATACTCTTCCCTCAGAATGACCCCTACCCCATTTCTCCTCCCATTCGCACCATGGTAGAAGAGTTTGAACCCACCTGCGATACTCCTGGCCTTACTCCCCTTCCACCTTGTCTCTTGTCACCTTTCTTCTTTCCATCACGTCAGCCAGCTCTCTCCCTTTACTAGCCATAGTGCCAACATTCAAAGTTCCGACTGACTCTCACCTCCACACGCCTACCCTTCCTCCTCTCTAGCTGCCTCTGGACATGCCTTCCCCCTCTCCTTTTCCTTCGCCAACAGTAGCCTAGTTTCCACCGGCACTCCGCTGGTTAACAGTACCGATGGCGGTCGTCGGTAACCCGAGCCTCGACCGATCCGGTATGGAAATCTTATTTATGATCCGCATATTTGATTTGGCAAAGATTTGACGCCGGATGCCCTTCCTGACGTAACCCTCCCCATTTGTCCGGGCTTGGGACCTGCACTAAGAATGCACTGGCTTGTGCATCCTCAGTGGCTGGGTTGCACGCTTTTCTATGTTTGCCCCTCACTTTTGTGGCGTGAACGATCAATTCTAGTAATACAGGTGTGTTTATGTTAGGTATCACAGACACACGCACAATATATGTCCAAAAGTATTGACATAACTGACCATTACACCTACAGGAGCTTTTCTGACATCTCATTCTGAATCCATAGAAACCCATATTCCACGAAGCTCCCGGCGCACAGTTTTTGTGCCGATGTTAATGCCAGGAGAAGTTTGGATCTCTGCAGTTATTGAGTGAACAGAGCGTTGGCGACTTGAGTTGCTGTTGTTCCTAAAGGCTTGCACTTTTCAATAATATGATGATATATGAAGCATAGAGAGTAAACGGGATAGTTACCTTTTGAACAGCACCCTGTAGTACAGCACTTTGAAGGTACATATGTCGTCACTTGCTGTAGTGGTTTTTACTGATGGGCGTGGCCAGGTTTTCAGAAGCCTCTCAGTTGTCAATGTGAGAGCCAGGGGACGCGTCTGCCGTACGTTTAGGGTTAGGGTTAGGTGATTTCTCTGGTAGGGCTGCTTACACCACACCCCGGACTGGATTTGTTGCGTGTTTGTGTCCTGATCGATGGGCCAACTTAACACGCCTTCGGAGGGTGTCCGCCGGCCGGCTTTGCCGGCGTTCGGGCGGTCGGTTCCTCCGGTCTGGCGGATCGATGTCCTTTATTTAATGTTCTTAGTGGCGAGCAGAGTGCGGAGTGGGAGGGGCTCTACCGCGTAGTCGTCCTCTCCGTTGCACAGCTCGACAGCGTGCTCGGCGGTGCTCAGCCGGACCGTCTATCCCAGTTGCTCTTCCACGGCTCCCCTCGCGAGGCTTGCCGCCCCCCCCCCTCCCCCTCCAACATCTGTATGGGGAGGGGTGGAACAG
>NW_026611083.1:292500-295000 GCF_029633865.1 Lampris incognitus
CTCTGTCTAGCCAATCTGTACAAGTCTTTTTCTCCTTCCTTAGTGTCTAACCTGTCATACAGCTCACCGTACGACTTTTCCTTTACCTTTGCCACCTCTCTCTTTGCTTTACGCTGCATCTCCTTGTACTCCTGTGTACTTTCTTCATCTCTCTGACTATCCCACTTCTTCTTTGCCAACCTTTTCCTCTGTATACTTTGCTCTACTTCCTCCTTCCACCACCACCACCACCACCACCACCACCACCACCGCCAAGTCTCCTTGTCTTCCTTCCTCTGTCCCGATGACACACCAAGTACCTTCCTAGCTGTCTTCCTCGCTATTTCTGCAGCGCTTGCCCAGCCGTCTGGCAACTCTTCACTACCACTCAGTGCCTGTGTTAACTCCTGCCTGAACTCCACACAACAGTCTTCCTTCTTCAACTTCCACCATTTGATCTTCGGCTGTGTCTTCACTCGCTTCCTCATGTTGGTCTCCAAAGTCATCTTACAGACCACCATCCGATGCTGCCTAGCTACGTTCTCCCCTGTCACCACCTTGCAGTATGCAATCCCTTTTACATCGCGCCTTCTACACAAGATATAGTCCACCTGTGTGCACTTTCCTCCACTCGTATACGTCGTCACCCTGTGCTCCTCCCTCTTCTTGAAATATGTATTCACCTCAGCCATTTCCATCCTTTTCGCAAAATCGAACACCATCTGTCCTTCCACATTTCTCTCCTCGATTCCATACCTTACCATCAACTCCTCATCACCTCTGTTCCCTTCAGCAACGTGTCCATCGAAGTCCGCTCCAATCACCACTCCCTCCTGCTTGGGTCCCCTTTCCACCACGTCGTCCAACTCAACTCCAGAATTCTTCTTTTTCGTCCATCTTACACCCGACTTGCGGGGCATATGCGCTGATAACCGTCAGCAATACACCTTCGATTTCCAGCTTCATAATCCTCACTCTGTCTGACACTGTGTTCACCTCCAGCACGCTCTTGACATACTCTTCCTTCAGAATGACCCCTACCCCATTTCTCCTCCCATTCGCACCATGGTAGAAGAGTTTGAACCCACCTGCGATACTCCTGGCCTTACTCCCCTTCCACCTTGTCTCTTGTCACCTTTCTTCTTTCCATCACGTCAGCCAGCTCTCTCCCTTTACTAGCCATAGTGCCAACATTCAAAGTTCCGACTGACTCTCACCTCCACACGCCTACCCTTCCTCCTCTCTAGCTGCCTCTGGACATGCCTTCCCCCTCTCCTTTTCCTTCGCCCAACAGTAGCCTAGTTTCCACCGGCACTCCGCTGGTTAACAGTACCGATGGCGGTCGTCGGTAACCCGGGCCTCGACCGATCCGGTATGGAAATCTTATTTATGATCCGCATATTTGATTTGGCAAAGATTTGACGCCGGATGCCCTTCCTGACGTAACCCTCCGCTTTTGTCCTGGCTTGGGACCTGCACTAAGAATGCACTGGCTTGTGCATCCTCAGTGGCTGGGTTGCACGCTTTTCTATGTTTGCCCCTCACTTTTGTGGCGTGAACTATCAATTCTAGTAATACAGGGGTGTTTATGTTAGGTATCACAGACACACGCACACGCACAATATATGTCCAAAAGTATTGAGATAACTGACCATTACACCTACAGGAGCTTTTCTGACATGTCATTCTGAATCCATAGAAACCCATATTCCACGAAGCTCCCGGCGCACAGTTTTTGTGCCGATGTTAATGCCAGGAGAAGTTTGGATCTCTGCAGTTATTGAGTCAACAGAGCGTTGGCGACTTGAGTTGCTGTTGTCCCTAAAGGCTTGCACTTTTCAATAATATGATGATATATGAAGCATAGAGAGTAAACGGGATAGATACCTTTTGAACAGCACCCTGTAGTACAGCACTTTGAAGGTACATATGTCGTCACTTGCTGTAGTGGTTTTTACTGATGGGCGTGGCCAGGTTTTCAGAAGCCTCTCAGTTGTCAATGTGAGAGCCAGGGGACGCGTCTGCCGTACGTTTAGGGTTAGGGTTAGGTGATTTCTCTGGCAGGGCTGGTTACAGTAGGGCTGCTTACACCACACCCCGGACTGGATTTGTTGCGTGTTTGTGTCCTGATCGATGGGCCAACTTAACACGCCTTCGGAGGGTGTCCGCCGGCCGGCTTTGCCGGCGTTCGGGCGGTCGGTTCCTCCGGTCTGGCGGATCGATGTCCTTTATTTAATGTTCTTAGTGGCGAGCGGAGTGCGGAGTGGGAGGGGCTCTACCGCGTAGTCGTCCTCTCCGTTGCACAGCTCGACAGCGTGCTCGGCGGTGCTCAGCCGGACCGTCTATCCCAGTTGCTCTTCCACGGCTCCCCTCGCGAGGCTTGCCGCCCCCCGCCCCCCCCCCCTCCAACATCTGTATGGGGAGGGGTGGAGCAGCTCCGTGTTTACCTCGCGGGGCTTCCCGGAAGACATTTTCTCAAAGTCCTCGTGTGACCGGTCTACTTTTTCATTGCGTTGTGTAG
>NW_026611083.1:305000-307500 GCF_029633865.1 Lampris incognitus
TTCCTTAGTGTCTAACCTGTCATACAGCTCACCGTACGACTTTTCCTTTACCTTTGCCACCTCTCTCTTTGCTTTACGCTGCATCTCCTTGTACTCCTGTGTACTTTCTTCATCTCTCTGACTATCCCACTTCTTCTTTGCCAACCTTTTCCTCTGTATACTTTGCTCTACTTCCTCCTTCCACCACCACCACCACCACCACCGCCAAGTCTCCTTGTCTTCCTTCCTCTGTCCCGATGACACACCAAGTACATTCCTAGCTGTCTTCCTCGCTATTTCTGCAGCGCTTGCCCAGCCATCTGGCAACTCTTCACTACCACTCAGTGCCTGTGTTAACTCCTGCCTGAACTCCACACAACAGTCTTCCTTCTTCAACTTCCACCATTTGATCTTCGGCTGTGTCTTCACTCGCTTCCTCATGTTGGTCTCCAAAGTCATCTTACAGACCACCATCCGATGCTGCCTAGCTACGTTCTCCCCTGTCACCACCTTGCAGTATGCAATCCGTTTTACATCGCGCCTTCTACACAAGATATAGTCCACCTGTGTGCACTTTCCTCCACTCGTATACGTCGTCACCCTGTGCTCCTCCCTCTTCTTGAAATATGTATTCACCTCAGCCATTTCCATCCTTTTCGCAAATCGAACACCATCTGTCCTTCCACATTTCTCTCCTCGATTCCATACCTTACCATCAACTCCTCATCACCTCTGTTCCCTTCAGCAACGTGTCCATCGAAGTCCGCTCCAATCACCACTCCCTCCTCCTTGGGTCCCCTTTCCACCACGTCGTCCAACTCAACTCCAGAATTCTTCTTTTTCGTCCATCTTACACCCGACTTGCGGGGCATATGCGCTGATAACCGTCAGCAATACACCTTCGATTTCCAGCTTCATAATCCTCACTCTGTCTGACACTGTGTTCACCTCCAGCACGCTCTTGACATACTCTTCCTTCAGAATGACCCCTACCCCATTTCTCCTCCCATTCGCACCATGGTAGAAGAGTTTGAACCCACCTGCGATACTCCTGGCCTTACTCCCCTTCCACCTTGTCTCTTGTCACCTTTCTTCTTTCCATCACGTCAGCCTGCTCTCTCCCTTTACTAGCCATAGTGCCAACATTCAAAGTTCCGACTGACTCTCACCTCCACACGCCTACCCTTCCTCCTCTCTAGCTGCCTCTGGACATGCCTTCCCCCTCTCCTTTTCCTTCGCCCAACAGTAGCCTAGTTTCCACCGGCACTCCGCTGGTTAACAGTACCGATGGCGGTCGTCGGTAACCCGGGCCTCGACCGATCCGGTATGGAAATCTTATTTATGATCCGCATATTTGATTTGGCAAAGATTTGACGCCGGATGCCCTTCCTGACGTAACCCTCCCCATTTGTCCTGGCTTGGGACCTGCACTAAGAATGCATTGGCTTGTGCATCCTCAGTGGCTGGGTTGCACGCTTTTCTATGTTTGCCCCTCACTTTTGTGGCGTGAACTATCAATTCTAGTAATACAGGTGTGTTTATGTTAGGTATCACAGACACACGCACACGCACAATATATGTCCAAAAGTATTGAGATAACTGACCATTACACCTACAGGAGCTTTTCTGACATGTCATTCTGAATCCATAGAAACCCATATTCCACGAAGCTCCCGGCGCACAGTTTTTGTGCCGATGTTAATGCCAGGAGAAGTTTGGATCTCTGCAGTTATTGAGTCAACAGAGCGTTGGCGACTTGAGTTGCTGTTGTCCCTAAAGGCTTGCACTTTTCAATAATATGATGATATATGAAGCATAGAGAGTAAACGGGATAGATACCTTTTGAACAGCACCCTGTAGTACAGCACTTTGAAGGTACATATGTCGTCACTTGCTGTAGTGGTTTTTACTGATGGGCGTGGCCAGGTTTTCAGAAGCCTCTCAGTTGTCAATGTGAGAGCCAGGGGACGCGTCTGCCGTACGTTTAGGGTTAGGGTTAGGTGATTTCGCTGGTAGGGCTGCTTACACCACACCCCGGACTGGATTTGTTGCGTGTTTGTGTCCTGATCGATGGGCCAACTTAACACGCCTTCGGAGGGTGTCCGCCGGCCGGCTTTGCCGGCGTTCGGGCGGTCGGTTCCTCCGGTCTGGCGGATCGATGTCCTTTATTTAATGTTCTTAGTGGCGAGCAGAGTGCGGAGTGGGAGGGGCTCTACCGCGTAGTCGTCCTCTCCGTTGCACAGCTCGACAGCGTGCTCGGCGGTGCTCAGCCGGACCGTCTATCCCAGTTGCTCTTCCACGGCTCCCCTCGCGAGGCTTGCGGCCCCCCCCCCCCCTCCAACATCTGTATGGGGAGGGGTGGAACAGCTCCGTGTTTACCTCGCGGGGCTTCCCGGAAGACATTTTCTCAAAGTCCTCGTGTGACCGGTCTACTTTTTCATTGCGTTGTGTAGGAAAGACAGGACAATTTGTCTCCTTCATGGGATCTGTATTCTGTCGCATATAAACAGAGCAGGTTTCT
>NW_026611083.1:342500-345000 GCF_029633865.1 Lampris incognitus
TTTGATCTTCGGCTGTGTCTTCACTCGCTTCCTCATGTTGGTCTCCAAAGTCATCTTACAGACCACCATCCGATGCTGCCTAGCTACGTTCTCCCCTGTCACCACCTTGCAGTATGCAATCCCTTTTACATCGCGCCTTCTACACAAGATATAGTCCACCTGTGTGCACTTTCCTCCACTCGTATACGTCGTCACCCTGTGCTCCTCCCTCTTCTTGAAATATGTATTCACCTCAGCCATTTCCATCCTTTTCGCAAAATCGAACACCATCTGTCCTTCCACATTTCTCTCCTCGATTCCATACCTTACCATCAACTCCTCATCACCTCTGTTCCCTTCAGCAACGTGTCCATCGAAGTCCGCTCCAATCACCACTCCCTCCTGCTTGGGTCCCCTTTCCACCACGTCGTCCAACTCAACTCCAGAATTCTTCTTTTTCGTCCATCTTACACCCGACTTGCGGGGCATATGCGCTGATAACCGTCAGCAATACACCTTCGATTTCCAGCTTCATAATCCTCACTCTGTCTGACACTGTGTTCACCTCCAGCACGCTCTTGACATACTCTTCCTTCAGAATGACCCCTACCCCATTTCTCCTCCCATTCGCACCATGGTAGAAGAGTTTGAACCCACCTGCGATACTCCTGGCCTTACTCCCCTTCCACCTTGTCTCTTGTCAACTTTCTTCTTTCCATCACGTCAGCCAGCTCTCTCCCTTTACTAGCCATAGTGCCAACATTCAAAGTTCCGACTGACTCTCACCTCCACACGCCTACCCTTCCTCCTCTCTAGCTGCCTCTGGACATGCCTTCCCCCTCTCCTTTTCCTTCGCCCAACAGTAGCCTAGTTTCCACCGGCACTCCGCTGGTTAACAGTACCGATGGCGGTCGTCGGTAACCCGGGCCTCGACCGATCCGGTATGGAAATCTTATTTATGATCCGCATATTTGATTTGGCAAAGATTTGACGCCGGATGCCCTTCCTGACGTAACCCTCCGCTTTTGTCCTGGCTTGGGACCTGCACTAAGAATGCACTGGCTTGTGCATCCTCAGTGGCTGGGTTGCACGCTTTTCTATGTTTGCCCCTCACTTTTGTGGCGTGAACTATCAATTCTAGTAATACAGGGGTGTTTATGTTAGGTATCACAGACACACGCACACGCACAATATATGTCCAAAAGTATTGAGATAACTGACCATTACACCTACAGGAGCTTTTCTGACATGTCATTCTGAATCCATAGAAACCCATATTCCACGAAGCTCCCGGCGCACAGTTTTTGTGCCGATGTTAATGCCAGGAGAAGTTTGGATCTCTGCAGTTATTGAGTCAACAGAGCGTTGGCGACTTGAGTTGCTGTTGTCCCTAAAGGCTTGCACTTTTCAATAATATGATGATATATGAAGCATAGAGAGTAAACGGGATAGATACCTTTTGAACAGCACCCTGTAGTACAGCACTTTGAAGGTACATATGTCGTCACTTGCTGTAGTGGTTTTTACTGATGGGCGTGGCCAGGTTTTCAGAAGCCTCTCAGTTGTCAATGTGAGAGCCAGGGGACGCGTCTGCCGTACGTTTAGGGTTAGGGTTAGGTGATTTCTCTGGCAGGGCTGGTTACAGTAGGGCTGCTTACACCACACCCCGGACTGGATTTGTTGCGTGTTTGTGTCCTGATCGATGGGCCAACTTAACACGCCTTCGGAGGGTGTCCGCCGGCCGGCTTTGCCGGCGTTCGGGCGGTCGGTTCCTCCGGTCTGGCGGATCGATGTCCTTTATTTAATGTTCTTAGTGGCGAGCGGAGTGCGGAGTGGGAGGGGCTCTACCGCGTAGTCGTCCTCTCCGTTGCACAGCTCGACAGCGTGCTCGGCGGTGCTCAGCCGGACCGTCTATCCCAGTTGCTCTTCCACGGCTCCCCTCGCGAGGCTTGCCGCCCCCCGCCCCCCCCCCCTCCAACATCTGTATGGGGAGGGGTGGAGCAGCTCCGTGTTTACCTCGCGGGGCTTCCCGGAAGACAATTTCTCAAAGTCGTCGTGTGACCGGTCTACTTTTTCATTGCGTTGTGTAGGAAAGACAGGACAACTTGTCTCCTTCATGGGATCTGTATTCTGTCGCATATAAACAGAGCAGGTTTCTGGAAGCTTCAGATCAGCTCCTACTGTAGCCTCTTTCTACATGTCCAAAGCGGGAAAGAGCGCGTAGCTCGCAATACAGGTTTTTTTTTTTTTTTTTTTTTACAAAAACACATAAAACATAGCAGTCGCGTATAAACAGGACAGATTTCAGGAAACTTTAGATCAGCTCCTACTGTAGCATACACAGGAATTGGGACCCACATTAGGAATGGATAAAATAAATTACAGGGGCAGACAAAAATGAACACGTACATACGTTTTGGGCCTCTAACAGGAAATGGCGTCACAACAGGGAGGGGTTACTAACTGGGAGGGGCTACTATAAGCGTTGGTAATGACAATAATAATAATCACGTCGTGATAC
>NW_026611083.1:355000-357500 GCF_029633865.1 Lampris incognitus
CCTTCTACACAAGATATAGTCCACCTGTGTGCACTTTCCTCCACTCGTATACGTCGTCACCCTGTGCTCCTCCCTCTTCTTGAAATATGTATTCACCTCAGCCATTTCCATCCTTTTCGCAAAATCGAACACCATCTGTCCTTCCACATTTCTCTCCTCGATTCCATACCTTACCATCAACTCCTCATCACCTCTGTTCCCTTCAGCAACGTGTCCATCGAAGTCCGCTCCAATCACCACTCCCTCCTGCTTGGGTCCCCTTTCCACCACGTCGTCCAACTCAACTCCAGAATTCTTCTTTTTCGTCCATCTTACACCCGACTTGCGGGGCATATGCGCTGATAACCGTCAGCAATACACCTTCGATTTCCAGCTTCATAATCCTCACTCTGTCTGACACTGTGTTCACCTCCAGCACGCTCTTGACATACTCTTCCTTCAGAATGACCCCTACCCCATTTCTCCTCCCATTCGCACCATGGTAGAAGAGTTTGAACCCACCTGCGATACTCCTGGCCTTACTCCCCTTCCACCTTGTCTCTTGTCACCTTTCTTCTTTCCATCACGTCAGCCAGCTCTCTCCCTTTACTAGCCATAGTGCCAACATTCAAAGTTCCGACTGACTCTCACCTCCACACGCCTACCCTTCCTCCTCTCTAGCTGCCTCTGGACATGCCTTCCCCCTCTCCTTTTCCTTCGCCCAACAGTAGCCTAGTTTCCACCGGCACTCCGCTGGTTAACAGTACCGATGGCGGTCGTCGGTAACCCGGGCCTCGACCGATCCGGTATGGAAATCTTATTTATGATCCGCATATTTGATTTGGCAAAGATTTGACGCCGGATGCCCTTCCTGACGTAACCCTCCGCTTTTGTCCTGGCTTGGGACCTGCACTAAGAATGCACTGGCTTGTGCATCCTCAGTGGCTGGGTTGCACGCTTTTCTATGTTTGCCCCTCACTTTTGTGGCGTGAACTATCAATTCTAGTAATACAGGGGTGTTTATGTTAGGTATCACAGACACACGCACACGCACAATATATGTCCAAAAGTATTGAGATAACTGACCATTACACCTACAGGAGCTTTTCTGACATGTCATTCTGAATCCATAGAAACCCATATTCCACGAAGCTCCCGGCGCACAGTTTTTGTGCCGATGTTAATGCCAGGAGAAGTTTGGATCTCTGCAGTTATTGAGTCAACAGAGCGTTGGCGACTTGAGTTGCTGTTGTCCCTAAAGGCTTGCACTTTTCAATAATATGATGATATATGAAGCATAGAGAGTAAACGGGATAGATACCTTTTGAACAGCACCCTGTAGTACAGCACTTTGAAGGTACATATGTCGTCACTTGCTGTAGTGGTTTTTACTGATGGGCGTGGCCAGGTTTTCAGAAGCCTCTCAGTTGTCAATGTGAGAGCCAGGGGACGCGTCTGCCGTACGTTTAGGGTTAGGGTTAGGTGATTTCTCTGGCAGGGCTGGTTACAGTAGGGCTGCTTACACCACACCCCGGACTGGATTTGTTGCGTGTTTGTGTCCTGATCGATGGGCCAACTTAACACGCCTTCGGAGGGTGTCCGCCGGCCGGCTTTGCCGGCGTTCGGGCGGTCGGTTCCTCCGGTCTGGCGGATCGATGTCCTTTATTTAATGTTCTTAGTGGCGAGCGGAGTGCGGAGTGGGAGGGGCTCTACCGCGTAGTCGTCCTCTCCGTTGCACAGCTCGACAGCGTGCTCGGCGGTGCTCAGCCGGACCGTCTATCCCAGTTGCTCTTCCACGGCTCCCCTCGCGAGGCTTGCCGCCCCCCGCCCCCCCCCCTCCAACATCTGTATGGGGAGGGGTGGAGCAGCTCCGTGTTTACCTCGCGGGGCTTCCCGGAAGACATTTTCTCAAAGTCCTCGTGTGACCGGTCTACTTTTTCATTGCGTTGTGTAGGAAAGACAGGACAACTTGTCTCCTTCATGGGATCTGTATTCTGTCGCATATAAACAGAGCAGGTTTCTGGAAGCTTCAGATCAGCTCCTACTGTAGCCTCTTTCTACATGTCCAAAGCGGGAAAGAGCGCGTAGCTCGCAATACAGGTTTTTTTTTTTTTTTTTTTTTACAAAAACACATAAAACATAGCAGTCGCGTATAAACAGGACAGATTTCAGGAAACTTTAGATCAGCTCCTACTGTAGCATACACAGGAATTGGGACCCACATTAGGAATGGATAAAATAAATTACAGGGGCAGACAAAAATGAACACGTACATACGTTTTGGGCCTCTAACAGGAAATGGCGTCACAACAGGGAGGGGTTACTAACTGGGAGGGGCTACTATAAGCGTTGGTAATGACAATAATAATAATCACGTCGTGATACTTTGTGTAAACGATACAACATATGTTGGTTATGACGTTTTTAACCATGCTACACTCGCACGCTTGAAAAAGAAAAAGAAGAGAAACGTCTGGGGTTTTTCTTCTTTCCACCTCAAAGGAAGGGTCGAATTCCCGAC
>NW_026611083.1:367500-370000 GCF_029633865.1 Lampris incognitus
CCCTTCAGCAACGTGTCCATCGAAGTCCGCTCCAATCACCACTCCCTCCTGCTTGGGTCCCCTTTCCACCACGTCGTCCAACTCAACTCCAGAATTCTTCTTTTTCGTCCATCTTACACCCGACTTGCGGGGCATATGCGCTGATAACCGTCAGCAATACACCTTCGATTTCCAGCTTCATAATCCTCACTCTGTCTGACACTGTGTTCACCTCCAGCACGCTCTTGACATACTCTTCCTTCAGAATGACCCCTACCCCATTTCTCCTCCCATTCGCACCATGGTAGAAGAGTTTGAACCCACCTGCGATACTCCTGGCCTTACTCCCCTTCCACCTTGTCTCTTGTCAACTTTCTTCTTTCCATCACGTCAGCCAGCTCTCTCCCTTTACTAGCCATAGTGCCAACATTCAAAGTTCCGACTGACTCTCACCTCCACACGCCTACCCTTCCTCCTCTCTAGCTGCCTCTGGACATGCCTTCCCCCTCTCCTTTTCCTTCGCCCAACAGTAGCCTAGTTTCCACCGGCACTCCGCTGGTTAACAGTACCGATGGCGGTCGTCGGTAACCCGGGCCTCGACCGATCCGGTATGGAAATCTTATTTATGATCCGCATATTTGATTTGGCAAAGATTTGACGCCGGATGCCCTTCCTGACGTAACCCTCCGCTTTTGTCCTGGCTTGGGACCTGCACTAAGAATGCACTGGCTTGTGCATCCTCAGTGGCTGGGTTGCACGCTTTTCTATGTTTGCCCCTCACTTTTGTGGCGTGAACTATCAATTCTAGTAATACAGGGGTGTTTATGTTAGGTATCACAGACACACGCACACGCACAATATATGTCCAAAAGTATTGAGATAACTGACCATTACACCTACAGGAGCTTTTCTGACATGTCATTCTGAATCCATAGAAACCCATATTCCACGAAGCTCCCGGCGCACAGTTTTTGTGCCGATGTTAATGCCAGGAGAAGTTTGGATCTCTGCAGTTATTGAGTCAACAGAGCGTTGGCGACTTGAGTTGCTGTTGTCCCTAAAGGCTTGCACTTTTCAATAATATGATGATATATGAAGCATAGAGAGTAAACGGGATAGATACCTTTTGAACAGCACCCTGTAGTACAGCACTTTGAAGGTACATATGTCGTCACTTGCTGTAGTGGTTTTTACTGATGGGCGTGGCCAGGTTTTCAGAAGCCTCTCAGTTGTCAATGTGAGAGCCAGGGGACGCGTCTGCCGTACGTTTAGGGTTAGGGTTAGGTGATTTCTCTGGCAGGGCTGGTTACAGTAGGGCTGCTTACACCACACCCCGGACTGGATTTGTTGCGTGTTTGTGTCCTGATCGATGGGCCAACTTAACACGCCTTCGGAGGGTGTCCGCCGGCCGGCTTTGCCGGCGTTCGGGCGGTCGGTTCCTCCGGTCTGGCGGATCGATGTCCTTTATTTAATGTTCTTAGTGGCGAGCGGAGTGCGGAGTGGGAGGGGCTCTACCGCGTAGTCGTCCTCTCCGTTGCACAGCTCGACAGCGTGCTCGGCGGTGCTCAGCCGGACCGTCTATCCCAGTTGCTCTTCCACGGCTCCCCTCGCGAGGCTTGCCGCCCCCCGCCCCCCCCCCCTCCAACATCTGTATGGGGAGGGGTGGAGCAGCTCCGTGTTTACCTCGCGGGGCTTCCCGGAAGACAATTTCTCAAAGTCGTCGTGTGACCGGTCTACTTTTTCATTGCGTTGTGTAGGAAAGACAGGACAACTTGTCTCCTTCATGGGATCTGTATTCTGTCGCATATAAACAGAGCAGGTTTCTGGAAGCTTCAGATCAGCTCCTACTGTAGCCTCTTTCTACATGTCCAAAGCGGGAAAGAGCGCGTAGCTCGCAATACAGGTTTTTTTTTTTTTTTTTTTTTACAAAAACACATAAAACATAGCAGTCGCGTATAAACAGGACAGATTTCAGGAAACTTTAGATCAGCTCCTACTGTAGCATACACAGGAATTGGGACCCACATTAGGAATGGATAAAATAAATTACAGGGGCAGACAAAAATGAACACGTACATACGTTTTGGGCCTCTAACAGGAAATGGCGTCACAACAGGGAGGGGTTACTAACTGGGAGGGGCTACTATAAGCGTTGGTAATGACAATAATAATAATCACGTCGTGATACTTTGTGTAAACGATACAACATATGTTGGTTATGACGTTTTTAACCATGCTACACTCGCACGCTTGAAAAAGAAAAAGAAGAGAAACGTCTGGGGTTTTTCTTCTTTCCACCTCAAAGGAAGGGTCGAATTCCCGACCGGTGTTTACCGAACCCGGCCGCGGGATCCGTCACTTACCCGTCCGTACAGAGCAGCGGCAGCGGCAGCGGCAGCGGCAGCGGCAGCGGCAGCGGCAGCGGCAGCGGCAGCGGCAGCGGCAGCGGCAGCAGCAGCAGCAGCAGCAGCAGCACGAGCTCTCGGTTCTCGGGTGCGCACAGCAGCCCGGTGTTTCTTGC